>NC_142124.1:27495000-27795000 GCF_056152115.1 Neolamprologus brichardi | reverse complement strand
GTGCTGGCCATCAGAATGGGGTCTGGGATGCGGGGCCTCCCTGCTACTGCAGATAAGGAGGTGGTCTGCTTGCCTCCACCCCAGAGAGAAGGGTTACATTTCAATTCAATTCAATTTTATTTATATAGCGCCAAATCACAACAAAAGTCGCCTCAAGGCGCTTCATAGATACAGAGAAAAACCCAACAATCATATGACCCCCTATGAGCAAGCACTTTGGCGACAGTGGGAAGGAAAAACTCCCTGAAAGGAGAAAAACCTCAGGAAAGCAAAGAATCACGGGCCCAGAGTTAATTCATGTACATGGGCGAATCCTGTGTAGGAAAAGCGCGCCAGGCATTCACTCAGAGTTTATTATATGCTGCCCTCTCACGTAACACTCATGGGTGGAGTACAAGTTAGGAAAAAACAACTTCTTATCTGCTGCTTGCATACGAGGCTGCACAGGATGCAAGCTTGCAAGACGAAGAGGAACAAGTTGTTTAACGATCTTGTAGTGGGTTAAAACAATACATGTGGATGTTTGTCTAAACTTGAGCAGACACTTTGTTTTTGCTGACACGCTATATACAGGCGTCACTACGCAATTCAAATAAAGCTTAAACATAAACAATTATCACAGTTGAATAAAGATAATAAAGTAATATAATTCAAAATCTTTCAACATTCCCTTCTGTTTTTAGCCAATTTGAATTGTGCAGCAAAATACATATCATTTATCAGAACATAACTCCTTACAACATGTATTTTCAATTAGTTCGTCATAAAATGCATTTGCTGGTTTTTATGGGCAACTTAGACACTTGTATCAGAGTCTACATCATAGTCATCAGTAAGTAACTACTTGTCTTTCACATTTTCAGTTACTACATAATTAGTTGCACTTCATCTTCATTTAACAAATAGGGAAAGAAGTCTTCATAATCTTCATCAGTTTGTGGTATATCTGTGTGAGTGATAAACTCATCATCTGTGAAATTACAGCCTTTAAACAAGGTATAACACAAGTAAAGAAAAGCAAAATAAAATAAAATATAATAAAGTAAAATAAAACCAGGAAAACTCCAACGCCGATCAACAGTCTCTTTAGAATCTGAAGCCATGTTTAAAGAATGTACATTATCTGGTATGTAGGTGCAGCACATGGTGTTGAATAAGACACACAATCCTCCTTTCTCAGCCAGGATCATGTCCAGTGCTACACGATATCGCATTACAGCAATTCAGAGAGCATCCATTTCTTGGTTATGTCCCTCGTTGACCTTGCAGGATGCATTGAGGAACAAGCCGAATCTTTTTCCAGCATGTTTTCCAGTCCCTACCCATGGGAATAGGGCGTGGAGAACTTTCTGTCCTGTGATAGGAATACTTATGACTCTTCTACTGCAGAAAAAACCCTCTATGGAAAGGGTGGTGGGTCCAGTTATCTTACTGCTGTTATGATCCCAGCAGTCTTCAGAGTGTCATTGTATGCACAGTACAGTGACACAGCATTAGGTGATGTTCATAGGAAACTGCTGTCATCACCACCATAGCTTCTGGTTCCTGTGCTTTTCACAGAATCATGATGTCATCCTCGGACTCCCCCTGCGCTGTCGATGGAGCTTGGCACGCTCCCCTCATCCTTCAGGTGCCCGTCTGTTGTCCAAAATCTCCTTTGTTGGCCTCTGGAAATCCCCCTCGGCACAGTTCTCATTCCAACGCAGCTTCGTGGTCCTTGCTGCGGCTC
The DNA here is from genome assembly GCF_056152115.1 of Neolamprologus brichardi. Classification (NCBI taxonomy): domain Eukaryota; kingdom Metazoa; phylum Chordata; class Actinopteri; order Cichliformes; family Cichlidae; genus Neolamprologus; species Neolamprologus brichardi. Next base: position 27,793,271 of record NC_142124.1, on the reverse strand, counting down.
CAAAGTCTAATCTCATGATGGGCCCCAACCAGCTCGACTTTTGACCTCAACCACTGCCTGGGCTGTCAGCTATGCCTGGAATGGTTCTTGCTTCTCACCGGGCCTCTGAAGATTTCTCAGGAGATGACTGCTGCACCTGTATTTCCTTGCTAGGAGGAAAAACTTCTATTTGGAGAGCATGTCAACAATCATCAAACCACATTCTTTAGTTCAGTGAACTTCACTTATAGGCCATCAAAGCCTCATCTGAACATGGATGCACCACTTGCATAGGTTTGATACCCGTTGAATGAACTGTTAATCACACAAATCGCTGCAAAAATCATATAAAACATAGTTTAATGTTAATTCATTGTTTCATGTTAATCCTGGGCCCCTCCTCTTGACGCATGGACACGCCCATGAGTCAACTCATCAAAACCAGATTCCTGTCTTAAAGAAAAAGGTTAGCTAGATCATGTCCCAGGCAACATCAGGGCATCTCCCCCTCTGGAGCAGCACCACCTCGGACCTATAATCCTGCAGTAAAAGATGTTAGTGTGATTTGCATATTAAGTTTGCTTAAAAACTGGCTCCGCCAGGAGCCTGCATACACACCATCATGGCCTGAAAAACAAGATCTGGAAGTGAAATCAAAATAACCTTCACATTTTCCCCAAAACACAGTGTAACAGCATCACCACTCAAAACCTGTAAACACAGTTTCTTCACACATAAACACAGAAATCCTGTAGTAAAAAAACATTAACTAGTTGTTCTGGTATAAATCACATGATCAAATCACAAGAAGAATTGTAATGCTGTAGAAAAGTAATGTAAATGTTAGCGCTGCGCGGGTGTATACACTCTTTCTCACAGTAATCTCTATGAACAACACAAACCCATGAATAACACACCCCTGGTAGATTCACAAACACAGAAAGTGGCATTTAAAAGTTAAATCGGTATGCAACCTCGAATGTTGCTGGCATCTTTCTGCTCCTGTAAAAGAAACACATAAATTCATCCACCCTTTTGGCCTGTCTAGGTGGAGGTTAACTTTGAGTCGTGGTCAAGTCTTGTCAGCTTTTACCAGTCAGTCAGTTTGTTTTTATTTCCATTTATTCATTCATTCATTCATCCATTCTTTCTTTGCTGATAGTGGAAACTATCGCCGCATTTGATTTCCACCCTCAGCAAAATGACGTCATTTCAAAAGAAAAAAGAAGAATTTTAGATCAGATTACCTCGCTGAATCCTTTTTAGGCAGGGACTCTCATTTTCTAATTGTCCCAAATAAGTGGCTTTCTCCTGAGCCCATTTTAATGTGGAGAAACTCACTTGTAACAATTTTCTTGACGACGTATCGTATAGCGCTTCTAATCGTGCAGATCTGCTCAAACAGAGATTATCGAACAAAACTTTCAGTGCACTGTGAAAGTATCAAAATAAAAAGGCCTTGTTACGTCATGACACAAGCTCCTCATCTCAGGAGGGTAAATCATACCATTAGCATGGTTTATCATACTATCATACTAATTGGCAGGCTCAACTTCACAACAAAACAAAAATCTTCAGCTAGATTCACTCCGAACCAACCATCAGCTGCACAGCACACAACATAAGCCTAATATATTATTAGCTATGAGTTTAATCCCCAGATCTGTGCTTCTCACTCATTTAGGCCACACACACCCATTTTATTCAGTTTTCCTTTTTTTCCGTCATCATAAAACATGTGACATGTTGTCATGCACTTCACAAAAGAAGTTTGTTCTGACGTATTCAGAGTTGTGTATCTAGGTACAGGATTCATTCGCACATCAAAACAGGAAACTCAGTGTTTTAGAGTCTCCACTCTAACAAACTCCAACACATCTCATTCACTCGTGCTAAGATTCAGTCACCTTTCCTGAATCTAAGAACGATCAACTAATTTGCATATCAGCTATTAACCCACTAAGATGACAGGACAACAGAAATGCATATTCAAAATGTTATCACAAAAATAGAATTTCCCTCATACAGTAAATTACTTGTGCTGCATCAATCAAGCAGAAAGTATCTCCCAATTTACTGTATTAACAACTAAATTTATTGTCTGATCACTGGTTGGTCAAACCAGAATCTTTTTTCCCCACAAAAGTTAAACTGTTGTCCTGCAACCTAGAGAGTCAATTTTTTTTTCATTGGATAAATTCAGCATTTGATAACAAGTGTCTGTTAAATTCACACTATTTTAACACTGATGAGAGATAACAAGCTAATTTTCATTACATGGGTGTTTGTGTAATTAGGCAGGTTTAATGCATGTCTGTGGAGCTGCATATCCAGCAGAGCATGTTCTTAAAGCTGCCTTTCCTACACATTTCTCTGCTATTATTTAATCATTTTGTAACTAATGTGCTATAAGTCCATTGATCTTTGCATCACACTAAGTGACTTGGACAAGATGGTAAACAGACTCACATGCTTAAGATGTTGTCTAATCTTCATGAGTTCTCTTGTGTTTGGAAGTGTTAGTAGGGTTAATGCATGTTCTGCTTGTGTGTGTGTGATTTTGTATGTTTCTTTTTGCAGTGTTTCAGACTCCTTCACAATTTTCCCACTTAAGCAGTCAGTTTTGTTTTTCCCAGGTTTGCTAACCCAAATTTTGATTTCCCACTTTGAACACCAGCATTCTCACTTACTCTCACTGTTGTCCTCTCCCACTTCAACAGTCCAATAGCAGGCAGTTCCCTTTCAGCTTTGTCCTGTGTTTCACTGTCTCTTCTTGCCATTTTCTCCAAAGGTGGCAAATGTCAAACTCCAACAGTCTCCTCAGTTCTCCTCAAACGTTCTTTTCACATGCACAGTGAATTTGCAGCTTGTTGGGAACACAGTGCCATTCATCCAATCAGGCAGGATGATGGGTTTGCTCTTCTTCTCTGATGCTGTTTGTCCACACTGCTGCTGCTTGCTGGGACTCTTTGCCCAGGACTTTGCTGCTGTCTCTTTATCTGCCATGTTATTGCTCTTTGGAGCTGCATTCCTTGTCTTCAGGGAGGAGTGAGAGCTCACTTGTGAGTTTAAGAGACACATGGTGCTGTAAATAAGTTAGCCAGAAACTTGGCCTGAATGTTTCTAATGATGTTAAACTATAACTTTCTTCCGACCGCTGCATGTGGAAAATTGATTCAGGTCTGCTTGTCACCTGAAAGTGACAAACTTAAAACATGTTCATTATTATTATCACTGCTTAACCAACACACACAATTCTCTCTCTCGCTGTTTTTGTGAACTGTCCTTTCTTAAAAGCAGAAAATGAGATTGTAGTTGCTCTTGGCTGATCAACACAAAACCTTTTTCCTATGATTATTTTTCATCTACAATGTAAATTTTGTCTCTTTTTCACTCTTTTTTTTTTTTACAATAGCTGGTGACCTGCAGAATCACCGCTCTCACAATCAGAGGCAATTACTTTTACACAGCGCACGAAAACACTGTGACGTCAGACACATTCACACTCACTTTTTTCATCTCCGTAAATAAATCATTTGGCCAATGGCATGTGCTATCGTGATCCATAAATATGATCACAAGTTTATTTAACTATTTTTCAACCCACCAAAACAAATAAACTAAAACATGATGCTGATGCTATGAACACTCTACACACATGAGTCAAGATGCAGGAAAACTGCTCACGGAAATTCTGCACATTCCAGTTATCACAGTCCTATTTCCCTCTCTTTGAAGAGTTCTCAGCCAGCTTCTGATCTGATAATGTGTAGCTTGCTCATCAGCTTAGAAAAGACCACAACGCGGAGGGGGCGCTCGTGTACACTGATGGAGTAGGATGCACTCTTCTCAGCTCCGCACTTTTCTTCTTTTTTTCCAACAATTTGACGCGACACCCTGACTCTTTACTTAACTGGTCAACAGCACTACTGCTTTGCATCGACTACAATAAATACTGGACGACATGCCACCTAAAAAAGACGCAACACACTGCCAGAAAGCAGTAGCTGAAAATTCTGCGAGCACCAACGCCATACTAGCAGCTATCGCTAGCCTAAAAACTTCTATGGAGACCCGCCTTGACACAATTGAGTCTACTCTGTCTAAGCTCCAGGCAGATATCCGGTCATCCGAACAGCGTCTAGATGTTATTGATGAGTCGCTTACTACAATGGACGGCCGTGTTTGTATGCTTGAAGCTACATGCAAGGAACTAATGGCGGCCACCGATAACCTGCGTGGCAAGCTAGGCCAGATGGAGGCGCGCTCGCGTCGGGCCAACATTAGGATTGTTGGAGTGAAGGAAGGTGCTGAGGGCGGTAAGCCTGCGGACTTTGTTTCATCCCTGCTGCTGGATGTGTTGGGGAAAGACAACTTTATTAAGCCGATAAAAGTGGAGAGGGCACACCGCACCCTTAGACCAAAACCAACGGCTGGCCAGCGACCGAGGGCTATTATAGCCAAGTTGCATCATGAGAAAGACGTGTGGCATGTCCTGCGTCTGGCACGCCAACATGCTCCGTTGAGCTGCGATGGAGAGAATCTGTCCATCTTCCCCGACTACACTGCGGAGGTCCTTGCGCAGCGGATGGCCTTCAATGCGGTCAGGAAAAAGCTTAGCGCCTCCGGAGCGACGTGCAGTCTGCGCTACCCGGCCCAGCTTCGGGTAGTTCACAACAACATCACTAACACGTTCAAGTCTCCTGCTGAAGCTGAACGTTTTGCGGACTCACTGTAATCGTGACCTGGTAATATATTTGTTCATGTTGTTGATGCGGCTGTATTTTTGAACATTCTCACTCTTCTCTTCCTATAGTGAGAGTCGCGATTCGTTCAATCATTTTTTGAATGCTTCTGTGGTGATAGCTTTCTATCATTGTTTGTGCTTTGTTTTTTTGCTACGATGTCTTAAAACTTTTCTCTGTCGTGAAGTACTGAGAACGTTTATATTATAACTTTGGTTATACACAAGTCATTTTCTATGTTTGCGTCTTTTTTTTTCTTTTTTTACCCAATCAGTCGATTTATGGGTGTAACTATTGTTTTGATTAATGGAGTCTGGTGCGGAGCTGCCGTATACGGAGGATATTTTTTTTCTCTTTTTCTTTTTGTGTTTTTGTGCTCCTCTTCCCGGCAGTCCCCTTAATGCACGCTGGGATGGGCCACAGTGGTTCTTGTTCTTTTTTGCGGCCTTTTTCTTTTTGGGGGGTGGGGTTCAGTGTTCTTGTTGTTAATTTTGTTTTAACCTTTTTTATGCCAGTCCTTTATTATTTTTCACCAGTCCATATGTCATACCACCTCTCATTTAGATGCGGGGTAACAATGCTACTGGTTTAGGAACATGTCCTTTGACGTTTACATCTTGGAATTGCAAGGGCCTAGGCAGAGCTTTGAAACGTTGGAAGGTTATGTCACAGATTTGTTTTGGTCTCTGGGTCCATTAACTCTTTTCCACTGGTCTTGCTAAATATCTATGCCCCTAATTTTGACTGTCCTGACTTCTTTTCCAAAATATTTGACCTAATTTCTGAATATAATATGTCTAATATAATAATTGGTGGTGATTTTAACTGCTATTTTGATCCTGTTTTGGACAGATCGTCTACAAAAACAGCCCCCACTACTAGATCCACGGCAGTTTTGAACAATCTGGTAAAATCACACAACATGGTAAACGTTTGGAGGCTTCAGCATCCAAATGACAGGCAATATTCCTTTTTTTCACCTGTACATCGTAGCTTTACCAGAATAGATTACTTTGTTACAGATTCTAGACTATTACCCAGTATTATCAGCTCTGCTTATCATCAAATCTTGATTTCTGATCATGCCCCACTTACCATGAAAATAGATTTTAATTTACAACCTCGAATTTTCAATTGGAAATTCAATTCTACCCTTCTGTCAGACAAAACTTTCTCCACTTATGTTTCCACTGAGATTTCAGATTTCTTAAAACATAACGACAACGGTGAGGTCTCTGATTCCACTCTTTGGGAATCTTTTAAGGCAGTATTGCGTGGCAAGATCATCTCCTTTCAAACATTTTCGAAGAGAACTAGATTAAATCGTCTGTCCCATATTGAGTCTGAATTATCAACATTAGAGGAGGCACTTCGCCAATCTGATACTGAGGACATATCTAATGCTATTCTAAAACTGAAACTCGAATACAATCATATTTTGGGAACCCAAGTCGGTAGCGATATTATTAAATTGAAACAAAGACACTTTGAGTTGGGAGATAAACCCCATAAATTACTTGCCAGGCAATTAAAAGATGTGCAAGCCCATCGCACCATACACAAAATTGCCTCCTCTACCGGTGAATTAATTACTGATCCTAAGCTGATTAATGACAGATTTGTTGAGTTTTTCAGCACACTGTACTCTTCTAAATCGAACGCCACTGACTCTGAGCTTTTTAGCTTTCTTAACTCTCTGAGTATTCCAACCCTTACAGAATCTGCCACCCAAGCACTTGAAGCTGACTTCAGCATCACAGAAGTCAAAGCTGCTATCCTTTCTTTCCCTAGCGGTAAAGCCTGTGGACCAGATGGGTTCAACATAGAATTTTATAAAGCCCATAATGATATAATCGCTCCACTTTTACTCAGAATGGTGAACTGCTCTATTGCACGGGGCTCTTTCCCTGATAGCATATATGATGCCCACGTTTGTCTACTCCCTAAGAAGGACAGAGACCCCACCAATGTGACTTCATATCGCCCACTTAGTTTATTAAACTGTGATCAAAAAATCATTGCAAAAGTCTTGTCTTCACGCCTTAATAAAGTTTTGGGCACTTTAATTCAACACGATCAAACTGGGTTTATCCCAGACAGATTTGCTTTCTCTAATACCCGTCGTCTATTGAATGTACTATATGGAACAAATCCTCCAAATTCAGCTGTTATTTCATTAGATGCACAACAAGCTTTCGATCAAATTGAGTGGAAATACCTGTTTGCTACACTTGAGAAATTTGGCTTTGGTAGTAATTTTACAACTTTGGTACGTATGCTTTATGCACGGCCAAGATCATCGGTACTGACAAATTTTGATAGATCACATCCGTTTCTACTCCACCGGGGGACTAGGCAGGGTTGCTGTTTATCTCCACTGCTCTTTGCTCTAGCTATGGAGCCTCTGGCCATTACAGTAAGAAGCAGCTCTGATATTGTAGGTATATCTTGTGGTCCTGTCAAATCCACTATAACTCTATATGCAGATGATGTGGCTCTAACAGTGTCTGATGCTAGGCTCTCTTTGCCTCCCCTGCTTCATCTCATTAACAAATTTGGACAACTTTCTGGTTTCACAATTAATTGGGACAAGTCCATTTTTATGCCATTGGCAGATGGGCTCGACTCTAGCTTCATCTCTAGCTTACCTTTTAAAACCACCAGCAGTCACTTTAAATACCTAGGTATTAACATTCCCAGAAACCGTAAGCTGCTATTTAAATTGAACTTTCAGGTACTTATTGATAGTATTAAAGCTAAGATAGATAAATGGACTCTTCTCCCACTTTCTTTAATTGGACGTGTCAATATTATTAAAATGGTAGTACTTCCTAAATTTATTCATCTTTTCCAAAACATACCCATTTTTCTCACCTCATCCTTTTTTAAAACTATCGACTCTATCATTTTGTCTTTCATCTGGGCAAATAAACCCCATAGAATTTCAAAGGCACACTTGCAGAAACCCTCCTCTGAGGGCGGATTAGGCCTTCCAGTTTTCAGGCACTACTATTGGGCTTGCAATGCCAGAACGTGGGTTTTCTGGAACAGTGTTTCAGCTGTTTCTGCTGTTCAGAAGGGTGGCGGTCCTTTTTGGCCTTTGATAGAGGCACACAATGCTAAATCAATTTTTGGTACATCACTTGATGGTATTCTGTTTTCTAAGCCCAACATACATACCAAACTTTTAAGTAATGATTTTGTCCTAGGTCATTCTCTTAGGATCTTAAAGCAAGTTAGGGGTGCTTTGTGCCTTCCAGACCTATCCATTTTTGCTCCCATAACTGAAAACCTTTCTTTTTCACCTGGCTTGATGGACCCTGTGTTTAAGCATTGGTCAGCATTAGGTCTTCACACTATTAAGGATCTCTACATCGACAATTGTTTTGCTTCATTTGCTCAGCTGCAATCAAAATTTATGCTCCCCTCTGCTCATTTATTTAGATACTTACAAATTAGGAATTTTGTTAAACACTCTTTTACCCATCTGGATAAGCCCCCTGCTCATAGTGACTTTTATGATTATTTGATTAAAAATCCCACTTCCAAACACCTAATCAGCCAATTTACTACACTTTTTACACTTATACCACCTACTAATCACATCAAGGATGCTTGGGTTAAGGACTTGGAAGTAGACATATCGGATGCTTTGTGGGCCAATGGGTTGAAGAAGATTAAAGAATGCTCTGTTAATGCCAGACTACAACTTATACAGTTCAAGGTCCTTCATCGTTTGCATTTTTCTAAAACAAAGCTATGCAGCATTTTTCCGTCTATTTCGTCTTTGTGTGACAGATGCAAAGCAATGGATGGAACCCTTGGTCACCTTTTCTGGTCTTGCCCCACACTCAGGAGTTTCTGGGCAGAGATATTTAATATATATAACCGAATTTATGACTTAAAATTAGAGCCGGATGGTGTACTTGCAGTGCTGGGCTGCTCCCTAACCTCATTGGCACTCAGACGTCCTCTTCAGAAAGCCTTAATGTTTGGCATGATTGTAGCTAAAAGACTTATTCTTAGAGCCTGGAAATCACCATCTCCTCCATTGTTCAGGGTTTGGCTACGTGAGATGATTGCTTGTTTGTATATTGAAGAGGTTCGTTATCGTTTGGCTGACACCCATTTTAAGTTTGTCGAAATCTGGGGCCCTTTTCTCAATCATATTAATGGGAATTTAACATGAACTTTAACCCATTTGACTGCACTTTGTGTCTGTGTGAAACTGCACCTCTGCCGGACCCTGGTTCCTTCCTGGACATGTTTCCCACATCTTCTGGTCTTGGTGAACTCTCTGTTGCCCTGTCTAACCTCACACAGAAGATCATCTTCTTTGGACAATGGTGTTTCTTTTGAACTTTTGATTTGTACTGGCTAACTGGTGTATTTTTATTTATTTATTTAGTTTTTTTTTTTTTCCTTTTCTTTTCTGTTTTCTTGTTTGGGTTTTTTTTGTTGTTTGGTTTCTGTTTTTTCTTTTTTTTTTTTCTGTGCTTAAATGTTATTGTTTTTGAATCTTATGTCCTTTGTCTGGTGTGCCGTTATGTAACTTTGAACTTGAAATCTTATAAATAAACATTTAAAAAAAAAAAGAAAAGACCACAACGCAACCTCACACAGTGGTTGCGTGCTTTGCCCCACAGTGGCAAAGACTTGCACTTTCATATTCAATTCAGCTTCTCCGTCATGTAGTTTTCAGCTGTTTCATACAGGGTTCAGCATATTAGTTGTTATTATAGGTTTGCTCTATAGTCTCATCCAGGATGACAGGTTTTCAAGCAGGTCAAGTGCCTCTATGCACTTAATTAGTTAAAATATTTACCTATTTTACTTCATATGTCATTGTACTGAATTTGAGCAACCCTAAGCTTAATGCAGATTACTTTCAACAATTATCCACCTCACATCATGACTGACTGAGGTGCCTCCTCATATTAATATTATTTCATCATTAACACCAGTTTACAGGTTGTTATCCTTGCTATTATTAGTATGAATACATTAAAGATAAGTTGTAATTTAATTTTGCCGTTCGTTTATTTTTCATTATTCAATCGGGTCTGTTTCCAACCCTTTTTAAACTACTTTAAACTACTTTGATCTCCATGTATAAACACTAATTTGTCCGGCGCCTGGACATTTTTCTCTAGCCACTGCTCGTCAGCAGTGAGTTTGGTGGGCTGATTACCCATTATCACACAACTGCAGAGCCGTCTCTGGCACGAGACGCGGGGGTGGTTGCTGACACGCCCTTCTACTTCATACTACTCATGAAGCGGTGCCAGTTTTATGGGATGAAACCCAACCTTTCCCCTTTGTCACCAGTACTTGAGCTCCTTACAGTAAATAAAAAGACAGTAACAATGGAAGTAGTTCAGCAACTTATTGTGCTGTCAAAATCACTTACTTCCAACACACAGAAAACACAGACATTTACACACAGTCGCACAGATCCTTACGGCGGATCACTCCTAAACCCTTACGGCGGGTGAGACCTTTAACGTGTTTTACTTTACAATCCTTTCGGCGGATTAGTCCTATGAGCTCTTACAGTGGGTTAACCTTATTACACGTATTTTTAGAAATCCGTATATTGGATTAGACTGTCAAACCCTTTCGTTTTACGCGAGTGTGATTGAGTGGATTCTTTACCTTTCCAAGATCTCTCCGTCTATGTTTGAGGTCTTTCACTGGATCCCAGCGTCGTGGACCACTGATAAGAACACCGGCCACTCCTTCCATGGAGGAGGCTGTCAACAAACGTGCGGGGTCCCCACGACGACAGGATACAGCGTAGATCTCTGGTTTGGAGTCACAACAATCGAGTTGCTTTTTCCAACTCTGACTCGGAGGACCAAGAAATGTTCCATCCATTCGCTTCCGCTTATCCTTTTCAGGGTCGCGGGGGGCACTGGAGCCTATCCCAGCTGTCATAGGGCGAGAGGCGGGGTACACCCTGGACAGGTCGCCAGTCTGTCGCAGGGCCAACACACAGGGACAGACAATCATTCGCACTCACATTCATTCGCACATTCACACCTAGTGACAATTTGGATGATCCAATTAACCTATCCCCACAAGCTGCATGTCTTTGGACGGTGGGAGGAAGCCGGAGTACCCGGAGGGAACCCACGCAAACACGGGGAGAACATGCAAACTCCACACAGAAAGACCCCGGCCTGATGTTGTTATGTTGGAATTGAACTCAGGACCTTCTTGCTGTGCGGCAACAGTGCTAACCACCGTGCCACCGTGCTGCCTAGAACCAAGAAATGTTAGGAGAAAAACCTCAGGAAAGCAAAGAATCACGGGCCCAGAGTTAATTCATGTACATGGACGATTTCTGTGCACGATCTGTCAACTACAGAGTCAGTGCAGAAATGCGCGCCAGGCATCTGGTCAGACTTTATTATATACTGTCCTACTCACGTAACACTCATGGGTGGAGTACAAGTTAGGAAAAAACAACTTCTTATCTGGTGATTGCATATGAGGCTGCACAGGATGCAGCCTTGCAAGACAAAGATGGACAAGTTGATTAACGATCTTGTAGTGGGTTAAAACAATACATGTGGGTGTTGTCTAAACTTGAGCAACTTCCTCATGTGATCACTTTGTTCCAGCTAAAGAATTTGCTGACACGCTATGTACAGGCATTTCTGTGCAATTCAAATAAGCTAAACATACACATTTATCACTGTTGAATATTAATAAAATTCAAAATCTTTTAACACACACACATACACCTGAATCCCACAACACACACACACACACACACCTGCATACGCACTAACATTCCTCTGTCTATGAACAGATGTATTCACTATTGTATTACTTTTGTATATAAATAAAGACCAGAGCGGTAACAGAGTGCACTTCACAGGGCCCCCACTCTGATGTGAGCGCTCTGTGACCACCCTTGCAAGTAAAATCTGCAGCGTGTGTGTCTCCACTCTCTGACTCCCAGCTGAAGAAGTGTCTTATAGAATAAATCTCTTGACAACAGAGCTGTACGTTTTAATGTGTTTCCAAAACCCCGCAGTCAGGACATGCTATATTGTATTTAGATAGAAGCTAGCGAGCTAACTTCCTGCTAACTTCTAACTCCGTTATCATGGATGTCTGGATGTTAAACTCAATTGTTACACCTGGTAGAGCAGAACGCTCATCATTTTATTAAAGATGAAAGAATTTAGACAGTTTTTCAACTCTCAGTAATGCCATAGTTATCGTTTGATATATGGACCTGCAGCGGAGTGTAAGCCCAGACACGGCTAGTGACGTCAGACTTAACGACCGGATTGACCTACACCTTAGTTCACAGATTCGCTTTGTCTTAGGTGTATTTCTGGGATTTCGCACAACCCAGGATTCAAATCATGAATACATAATGAGCTTGGATTTACAACATTATGAATGAAATGTTCTCTATTTGGAAGCAGCCACCCCCCTCCCCTTTCGACGAGTTGTGTGTGAGACTTTAAATCATCAAACTGTAAATTATAAATTTTAAATTGTTATTGATCCCTTTACCCCTAGTCCTAAAGTTATATTTATTTCCTTACTCTTCTTATATTTATTGTTTGTTTTCTTGCACTGCTGAAACTGGAGCCCCGTCGTCTCGTCTCTCTATGACTGTATGTAGCGGAGATGACAATAAAGTTTACTTTGACTTCAGCAGCGAGCAGGTGCACCGAGGGCTCTCGCACTCACTTTTTACGTATAGAATTTCGAAAAAACATCGGTGCAAATCATAAGTCTGTATTATAATGTCTGGTGTCTTTGTGTTTAAGCGTCTTTGCTTAGGCTGCTGCCCCCGCGACCCGGCCCCGGATAAAGCGGATGAAGATGGATGGATGGATGGATGGTGTCTTCGTGTTTGTTGTTTTGCTTTTACTTTCTTTTATTTTGCGAGCTCCAGCCAGCCAGAAAATCCCCCGCCGCCCCGCCCTCTCCTTCCTGTGCCACAAGCAGCAGGCGCACCTCGCAAACGGAAGGCGCCCCTACTCCCAGCAAATGGGACCGCGGTCAAGTGAGCCCTCACTTATGAGGTCAAGTCAAGCTAGCCGCAATAGAAAGCCGATCGGTGCCTATGCCATTCCCAATATGCGCTGGCTGATGTCGGGGCAGCATGAGTACGAGCAATTATTTTATTTTTAATTTTTTTTGTTGATGCCCGTGATGCCGCCCCCCACCACGATGCCGCCCCGGGCAACCGCCCGTGTCGCCCATATCAAAAACCACTACTGTGCCTACTGGTGTTGGCCAGAGGGGCCGATGACGCAATATGGCAGCCTCGCTTCTGCCAGTCTGCCCCAGGGCAGCTGTGGCTACAACTGTAGCTTGCCTCCACCAGTGTATGAATGCGAGAGTGAATGAATAGTGGCATTGTAAAGCGCTTTGGGTGCCTTGAAAAGTGCTATATAAATCCAATCCATTATTATTATTAATATAATATTGTGACAAAGTACAGTAGTCATTACTGGACAGTCTGGTAGCATTTTTAAATCTGTGACACTTGCAGTTGATTTTTCCTTACCAGAATTACAGGCATCAAAACGTAGAGCCAAGGATCTAGTTAGATTGTAGAGACACACACACTTTGAGAAGAATATATCAGACTGTAGAGATCAGACTCTCATTTAAGTTCCAGTAGTTGACACAGGGCTAGGAGGCCAGCACAAAAGATGGACCAAAGTGCAGAAGCCAAAACAGACAGAGATCAGTTTATTGAACTATTAAATAGGTGTAAAGACTTATTTAACTGATTAACTGAATGAAACAGGCAGGGAAATTATGCGAGGGAAAACAGCACCTTATTTCTAACTGGACGTGAGTGACGCAAAGTGGGCTTGGGACTGGAGTGCACGGGACAGGGGTCTCTGTAACATAAAACTGGAGATAAGTGCTTTCTTGCAGGCGATGCAAACTCAGGTTTCTGAGTAGGGCGGGCAGGAGGACAGGCAAGTGAGGCTGGCATGAGGCTGCAGACAGAGTCAGGTTGAGAGTGGATGCAAGGCAAGCTTTAGACACAAGGAGACGAGGTAAGAATGCAACAAGCAATAGCTAAATAACAAGGAATTGTGGCCGTGTTGTTACCATAGGTACCTGATGGACTAACGAAGGAGAGATGACCACGCCGAGCTTAAATGCAGCCATGCTGATTGTCACTGAATGAGGAAGAGGTGAGTGTCCAGGATCCCACCCAGGAATGGAAAAACACCAGCCGCTCACTCAGCCCTTGACAGTATTTAATCAAAGGTGTGAAATATGTACTTTTTTGTGGGGACCATGGTTCAGGGGGTTGCCGGTTTGATCCCCTGCTCTGTCTGTCTTGGACGTTGTGTCCTTGGGCAAGATACTTCACCTACCACCTACTGGTGTTGGCCATTAGAGGCCGATGGCATGATATGGCAGCTTCTGTCAGTCTGCCCCAGGGCAGCTATGGCTACAACTGCAGCTTGCCTCCACCAGTGTGTGAATGTGAGAGTGAATGAATAGTGGAATTGTAAAGAGCGTTGAGGGTCTCGAAAAGCGCTATATAAATGCAATCCATTATTTTTGACTGATGAATGATCTATTATTTAATAAAATTAACGAAATGGTTATAAAACATAATTTGTGCAATATCATGTGCCATCCGTATATATCTGTAAATATGGGTTTTTGTTAAGCATCTGGTTTAAAGATGGTAACAAATGCCGAACATTTGCTTTTTTTTTGTCACATTATTACATTCAACTCAAACTCTGTATTGGCTGGACTATTAATTTTTCATAGGGTCAGGGTTAGATAATTTGTTTTTTGCTTCCTTACCAAATGAAATCATCATACACAAAATTTGTATTTTGCATTTACTTTACTGTCTAATACTGAAATTAGTTTCACAATCTGAAACATATAGCATGTAACAAATGCAAAAAGAAGAAAGATAATCTTTCATGCCACTGTTTATGTACAAGGTTGTTTACGGCAGTCTGACCTTTGACCCTCATTGTAAGCTAGAGTATATGAGTGGTTTGTCACAGGATGAAAAACGTGTCATATCAGACAGCAGTATCAGTCAGAATCTGGAATAACTCTAAACCAGTAAAATATAAGAAACAGATTAACCTGAAATTGGAATTGATTAATTAAATGCCATTAATTTGATGTAAAACACATCTAATACATGATTTATTTCCGATTGTATTTATATTATATATTATAATTACATTATATATGTAATTAATTATAAAATCATGAACAGGATATATGCAGGTAAACTGAGGGTCTGTCGAGCTGTCATTGAATGCCAAAAACTAATTAAATAACATGTCATTAAATAATTAATTGTGGCCAAATAATAATAATATATAATTAATTAAAATATGCTAATAATTAAATAAAATTTGATATGAATAATTTATTAAATGTTTTTAGAGTGGCCATTTATTTAATTATTCAAATATTATTTAGATGATTCGCATTTTAATTAATTAATAAAACGTTTGATTATTTCATGGCATGTTTATTTAATTAATTTTATCACTCCTGGACCTCCATACCTAAGTGCTGTAAATTTCAGTAATATTGAAGAGTATATGTTCCTTTTTTCCCCCCTGTAGAAAGCCTGTAGTTAATCGGGCAGGAACTAGATTGCATTACTTTGCAAAGTATTCGAATACATATGACATCCACAGCTCCTTTAACATCCTGAGATCCACTGACACTACTGCTATTATTAACTAATCCTGTTAGTTAATAGGCAATCCACCCCCCAGACCCATGAGATTGTCCCCTTTCCTCTGGGGTGAAGACAAGTACACCTCCCTGGAGCCAGCTCCCCTGCTGATCCACATAGGCACTACAGAAGCGTACATGCATACCACCCTGAACAAGCCCGCTCTCATCAGAAAAATTAATTCTAATAACAAATATCAATTAATATCAATTTATTTACACTAAAAATGTAACTGCAGCTCAGGTTTATCCAGAACAACAAAGTTACAGTAGTGGTATGAAATGCAGTAGTAATATACTCAGTGCATGGCGTCCACTTTGCTGGACATGTAACTAAATTAGCATAGGATAATTTGCACCATCTTTTATGAAAAGAAAGTAGAAAATGCTGTCGCCCAATTCTTTGTGCCGGACCATGCGACCATTGATTAAAACAATAGACAAAGTTGTGCAGATCTATAAATGTTAACTATAACTGTGTTTTCCATTCCATGCCATAACTTCCTGATATAGTTATAGCTCTTAACGGTTTTCTAAACTCACAGCTGAATTTTGAGCATTACACCACTGGAACAGAATGCTAGATAAGCTCAAGATTATGATCTCTATTAACTGATAAAAGTGTGATTAACTTTCTTTATAATCAGTGTTCATTAGTAAAGTCCTTTGCTGTATTGCAGTCTTAGGATTAATTTTTACTTCAGTAAAGTTCTGCTTGAATAAGTAATGGATGGAGGGTATTTTACTGCAGTCACAAAAATCCAAAACAGGGAGTAGGGAAGGAGTTATACAGCAGCTAAATATAATAAATACAATTTATGAAATGTTATATGCTATTGGACAGACTTACTTAAGTCTTAATGGGTGTTTTGCAGTCCATCTTCTACTCAATGAAAATGTCATTGAGGTCAAGAAAAATAGGTTAGGAATAGGAGATAAGAAGAACTTTTGGCGCTCACCCAACTTCCCACCACTGGCCAATAGGAAACCAACAACCTCTCTTATCTTTTTTGAAGTGAATGCACAATAAAATACTTTAAATCAGCACCACGGTGGCTAAAGGAAGCCACTATCTATTTTTGGTCGCATGGCTTTGTTCAGTGACCTGCACGACCTTCCAAGCACATAACTGTCAAGTGTGAGCGACTGGGAAAAACCATAACAATACCCGACAACGCCCAAAGTAAAAGTTTAGGTGCAGGTGGCTTGTGAAACGGCTTGCACATTTATAGCAACGGTAGTTCGGCTAAAGCAGGTTAATAGTAAAACCAACTGTATATGAGATTTGCCAGTTCAATGAGTAAAATCAGCTGACTTTGTGGCCTGCCTGAATTAATGGTAGATTAAAGTTATTACTGGATTTCTTTGACATCAATATGCCTGTTTGTTAAGGTAAAACTAAAATACTCACCAAATCCTTGTTAGCTTTCTTTTTTGAGTTGGGAGCACAATAACGTTAACTCAAAGCACAGTGTTATTTGCTGAATGGTAGTGATTTTTTAACAAGTCCTTTCCAAATTTTTTAACAAGTCCTTTCAGCAGGTGATAGCAGTCACCTCAATAGGTGACTGCTATTACTCATTGTCTAACCAGTCCACGTAGAAAACATCTTGGGTGGGATTTTCTTGTCATGCCAGTAATGTTGGAAACTTTATTCCACCTTTCACTACCCCAAGCTCTCTTGCAAAGTCCAAACAGTCGGTTTTGTGTCGTCTAGGATTGCCCAGTGTCATGACAGACAGCCAATTGGATCTTCTGCCTCAGCGCTGGTGTAATTGGGGTCTTCCACTTGACTTTTTTGTTCCATAATACCCGGGATCATTTAAAAAATTCCAAGTGACTGTCTTATATAAGGGCATGATCCATGGGGACGCTGCAGGGAGGCTGACACGCTGGAGCTGCATCAGCAATTGTGCCTCACCTGCTTGAGAAGAATTAACTGGGTTCTGAATTGTCGTTGTTGTTGTGTCCAGGACCCCACCGAAAATCTGCGTCCATTGGTGTCAGTGAAGATGACAACCGGGAAGAAAGGAAAATCCTGAAAAGTGTTGAAACGTGGTCGGGTCCATCATGCAGTTGACAGTGGTGCCGAAAATCAGGATTGGGGCATGGCGGAAACACGAGTGAGCCAGCCAGAGGAGACGCTGGCCCAAATGGTAGCCAAGCTTGCGACCATTTGCTACCATAGTTTAAGCATTGCTTTCAATAAATTGCATCTCAAAAAAGTGTTTAGTCCCTCTCCCATTTCTTCTTGTTGCATGTTGAAGCTCTACTTGGAACCTTGTTAAGATACAACCATGCAAAATAGGATTTATTTATTTATTCATTTTTACCATTTTTCAAGTAGTCTTACACTTTTGATCTGGACTGTATCAAAGTACTTCAGCTTCCTACCATCGCCGCACCATGTTTTCTGCAGATATTTATACATGCAAAGGTTGGACATAGCCACCATGACATAATCCATTCATTATTATAAATCTGATTGTGAAGTGTTGTAGAAAATCTCCAAACCTTCTATTTGGATGGGACCATCCAGTATGAGTGTAGAATATATTCAATAACCTTTTAGCAACAAACATCTATACATAGTTTCTTGACAAGTTACAGGAGTTTAATGTGAATGGCATGAATTCATGATTGATACTAAATGGCACTGTATCCATTCATCAAGTCTTCAACGTCTAATCAGGTAATGGAGTGAAAAGTGACAAACTGAAAGCAGCATTGCATTTTGTATTCATTTTATTTTGGAGACAAAATGTAGACATACTACATAGCAGAAATATTCACCAGCAATTTTTTTTCAAGTCCAAGTCAAGTCTCAAGAGTCTAATGGAGGAAACTGATATTCTATTGTTAGATAAAACCAACTAGTCTCTCTAACACTTGTAAAATGTTATGAATTATCTCATATGGCCTTTGCTTTATTGATGTACAACAGCATTTAAAATGATAAGTGCATACTCACTCAGGGTTGTTGCAATAAACAGAATTTTGGGTCCCATCCTACCTGCCTCACACAACAATTCATGACAAGGTCTCAAGACTCGAATCCCAAAACTTTGGTTTGGTTTTTGTTTTGGTCAGGTATAACTTGCGATTGCAAGTCGCCATCTCTGCTACATAGTGCTTAATAATTGTCATAGATTAACACAGAGGTTCCCAAAGTGTGGGGCCCAGATGTTAGCTCTTTATACAGTAAAGTTACAGTGGGATACAAATAATATCAGTCTGAACCACAATTTGTTCCCACGGTTCAAATTACGGACAAACAGTATCCCACAGCTGTTTATGTTCTTGAACCCATTTTGCACAGAGAGGCATTTTTTGAAAAATCTATTGATAGCAATGCTGAATATTATTACACAGGAAAAAAAAACAACTACACGTGAAATAATTACACCATGACGCCTCTGCCTTTCTAAATGGAGGGACAGTAACTCCATTTAGAAAGGGTGTGTATATGTAAGCGTATAAAAACTCAACATAGTAAGATTAACAGTAACAGTATTTTGTCTATATCTGCCAATAAAAGTTTGGGAACCACTGGATTAACAGATGATTCTATTAACAGATGTTTATCTCCTGAGGTCTGAGTCTTCATTACTAACAATCCCAAACCATGCATGTCAGTTTCAGTAATAGTGTTTTATGCTGTTTGGTTTTGCTGGTCACAGATTTTTTTTTAGAACTAAATTTATATATTCTTAAGGAGTTATGGTTATCACTGACGATGACTTGAAAATGATGAGGAGACAAATGAAAAAGTAAAGGAAATTACCATCCTTTAAAAAAAACTATTTTCTTCTTCATGTGTAATTTAACAAGCATTTTATATTCTTCTTCTCCTGGGTGGCCTCCTGTTTTTATCCGTTTGTTTTTAAGGATTTCAAAGTAATGGCTCCAGTTTCCCTCGCTGTCTGCTCCAAACCCAAAGACATTAACCTAAAGAAACAAAGTTTTTACAGTCATTAAGTCTTTAGTATTGAACTTAAATAAATGTTGCCACAAATTGCACTCTTAGCCCTTTCATGCATGAATTATAAAAACCTCAGTCATGGAAAAAAAACTTTCCAGAGTTTTTTTTTTTATTCCTCTTTAGGCATAAAAAACCCCCAATGTAATTGAAATTTTCTTTATGAACCATTTTTTTCATGGAGTTACAATTCAAAGAAACATGTAAATATGTATGTCAAAGCACTGACGAAAATGTTGAACCTAGTTCTGGAACAGTAAACTACTATTTTCTACATATTTTTTAAAAAAACAAACAAAACAAAGGCATAATGGAGGCATGGGACACACAACACAGGAGCTCTAGTTTTCCACTACAACTTTATTCACCTCCCCACATCAACTGAGGATATCGCACCCAAACACAACAGAACATCTCCTCCAAGCTTGGGTGGGAGTCAAGCCCTCTAGTGGGTCGCCACACATGTCGTCCCCCCGCCCCCCCCCACCCCCCACCACTGCAAAATCCCAAAGAAAAATTCCACTAGTCCAGGACCCAGGGCTTAAGCAGTTGCCATGGCGGAGTAGTCGTCACCGACATAAATTGCAGAGGCCAGCGCGCGGGACAGACAGTCAGCGACCAGGTTGGACTTGCCAGCCACGTTCTGATTGTCCGTAGTAAACTCCAATATGGCCGCCAACTGACACTGCTGGAAACCTTGGACATGGTGAAGGTCAGAGGCTTATGGTCAATGTACGTGGTAAAACTGCAACCCTTGAGGAAAACACTGTACTTGCGCTCAGCGTCTCGGAGCGTGTGACTGAAAAAGGCGAGGGGCTGCCAGATGCCAGAGACCCGCTGTTCCAACACAGCGCCCAACGCTACATCCGACGGGTTGATGGTCAATGCGATCTCCGCTGATGGGGACGGGTGGGCCAGCAGAGCAGCATTGGCCAGTGCTGACTTCCCCACAGAAAACACACAGATGCGGTCTGGAGACCAGTCAACAGGGTCTTTAGCCGTTTTACCTTTTAAAACAGCGTAGAGCGGTTGTAACAGGTGAGCGGCCCGGGGAACGAAATGATTATAAAAATTGACCATACCCAGGAACTCCTGCAACACCTTAACTGAGGCGGGACGCAGAACAGCTGTGACAGCCTGAACCTTGTCCGGCAATGAGACCACACCGTCAGCGGAGATGCGGTGCCCCAGGAAATCCAGGACCGGCAAACCAAACCGGCACTTGGACGGGTTGATGATCAGGCCATGTGCCACCAAATGCTGGAAAACCTTGTGCTGGCCCACTGACCTGCTGGCCACCAATATATCATCCAGGTAGACGAAAACAAAAGGCAGCCCCACAAAACAGAGTCAATCAGGCACTGAAACGTCTGAGCGGCACCTCAACCCAAATGGCATGCGCAGGAACTCCAACAAGCCAAAGGGAGTGATAACGGCGGTTTTAGGAACATCCTCAGCGCGTACCAGCACTTGGTATTACTGACCCCTGCACCAAATCGATTTTGGAAAAAATTGAGGTCCCAGCGAGATGGGTGGAAAAATCCTGGATGTGGGGAATCGGGTAACGGTCGTTCTCCGTAACGTTATTTAAACGTCGAAAATCCCCACTGCCTGTCCGACTTGGGCACCATGTGAAGGGGAGAGGCCCAGGCACTGTTCGAGTGCTGCACAATGCCCAGGCACTCCATGGCCGCAAACTCCTCCCGGGCAACAAACAGCTTCGCAGGGTTGAGGCGACGCACGTGCGCAAACACCGGGACCGACCATGGGATATAATGCTCAACCCCTTGTTTCGCTGCCGCGCTGCAGAAATTAGGAGTTGACAGTGACCGAAACACAGCAAACGCTGAAACACGTCCCCGGGGGCTACCAAATTGGCCCAGATGAGGGGGTTAGCGGCCCGGGTAAAACAGGGCAGCGAAAAGAACGACAGAGCGTCAATCAAACGTCTGTGAGCAAAATCGACTAACAGCCCGTGAGCAAGAAAATCAGTGCCTAAGATAGGCACAGAGCTGGCATCAACAACAAAGTTCCACTCGAATTCCCGACCGTGGAAACTAGCAGTCACTAACCTTTCCCCATAAGTTGCAATAGGAGAACCATTATCCGCAATCAGCTGCGGTCCGTGTCCTGCCGCTAAACTGTCCGCGGTGGTGGGCGGGATTACGTTCTTCTGGGAGTCAGATTCCACCAGAAAACAGCGCCCGTAGCATGAGTCTTCAATGAAGAGCAGCCTTTCAATATCATCAGTGACCGCGGCTGCTATGGCACCGTGGCAGTCCCGTTTCCTTGAGCCGTAAAAAGTGCAGGGTGGCAGGCAGCGACGCGCTCTCAGAATCAGAATCAGAAAGACTTTATTTATCCCGAAGGGGCAATTAACATACAACAGAGAAGCATGACGCCAAAAACGCTGACGGTAGAAACAAAGTCTTTCCCCACGGTGCCGCTGTGTAGCCGTCAGTGCCAGCCCGTCCGCTCCAGAGAAGACAGGTGGGGCTGTTGCTGGTGGGTTCGCAGCCAGGCCATGCACTCCGAACGTGCAGGAAGCCAGCAGGATGCAATCTGCTTCTTCAGCCAGGGAGCGGTATTCCAGGTCAATCCAGAGTCATCAGATCTTTATGATGACTATTTAGAACCAGAGACTTTTGCACAAGCAGAGCTGTACAATCTCGTTCATAATCTAAATCTGTCGAAAGACATAGCAGAACTTCTTGCCTTTGAGGCTTAAGCTGAAGCATTTGCTTGCCAAGGATGTTACTGTAAAGAGGTCAAAGTCATAACTTGACAGCATTCTTCACCGCTGATGACTCAGTGTGGTTTTGTCATGACGTCAACAGACTCTTCAGCAGTTTGTCACAAGAGCATGTTCCAAGACACAAGAGCTGAATCATCTCTGCAATGATTCTTCACAAAAAAGCTTGAAGGCAGTCCTACTCTATAATGGAAATGCCAGACCAAGTGTGCCGATTGCCCATTCTGTTCATCTAAAGGAGTCCTATGACAACATGAAGACACTGCTTGAGTCAATTGCATATAAAACTCACCAGTAGTGATCTGTAGGTGACTGGTATGTTGATGGGAATGCAAGCTTTTGGGAATGCGATTCACCAAATACTGCGGTTTCCGGGGCCTGTGGACAGTCAATCTACTGTGGAGCATTATATCGAGCCTAACTGGCAGCCACTAGATGCCTATGTCAAGTTTCTGCCTCTGGTTGAACCGCATGAACCGAGAGAAGGGGTGGGGGGGGGGGGGGCACAAAGAAATACTTTTCTTTCGTATTCTCATTTAAAATGTCTAGCTTTTATTAAATAATTATCTGAATCTTACAACCAAAGTTTTTATCTGATGTAAAATGTATAGAAATCATACATATACCAACAGGACAGTGTATATCACTGTCACAACAGTGTTTGTTTTCATTCAAAGGCTTTATGGCTTTAATACCTGGTGGGCCGGTCTGTAGTTAAAAGCGTTTTTGAAGTACAGTGGTAGCTGACTGACACTGGTCATTATATCTATGACACAGTGTTTGACTATCTGACTTTGCGCTGAAAATTTACTTGATTGGTGCCCGCCGTTTAATAAAAAACTGCATGCAAGTCTATTGCAAATGAATATTACTAATAATTCAAAAAGTTCATGTGACTGAAATCAGCATGAAAAACTGGTTTAGAAAAGTGTTTTGTGCTTTCTGATGATTACAAAAATTTTTTTTGTTGACCTATGTCTTTAGTCTGACATAAAGAAGAGGAAGGTTACAAATGTTCTTTAACCCCTCTGATTTGCTATCATCCTCTCACATCATCACACCCCTTATCTCCACTTCCAATCTATGTTGCATTAACAACAGAGATGGGCAGTAACGCGTTATCCGACTACTTTTTTCAAGTAATGAGTAACGTAAGGGATTACTATTACAAAAGTGTTATTAAATTACTGTTACTTTCCTGTAAGCACGCTGCGTTACTGCGTTACTAAACTGTCATGATTTTGTTTGTGAAAGTGTCTCATGACAATGACGTAAGCATGTGCGACGCACGTGGCAGCAATAGACGTGTGTAGATCAACAATAGATCATATGGAGTGTGGGAGAGACTATGACCTTGCAGTGTGGTGTGGACATACTTACATTACTTTAAGTTTTATTCTGTAAAAAGTGACAAAAACATTAGTGTCCGCTGTACACTCTGCGTGGGAAGAAAACTTCTTTCTTCAGCGAAAAATTAAACCTCGAATCTTAGAAAGCACCTAGCACGCTGCCACAGGAATGTTAAATTCACAGAGAAACCCCCGGATCCTCCCACTGACATGACCGCTGCGGCACCGGGCAAACCTCCACCCGCCCCACTCCTGCTAAACAAGTGACAATAGATTTAAGAGCGTCAGGACTCAGTGCTGCTGAATCTTTGATTTTATTTATATTTTGCTGTGTTTTACTTGCATCCATTTGAAAGTATGTAAACACAAAACATTATTTTATTTTATATGTTGTAATATGCAGAAAGTAGGTTTAAATGTTAAACAATTTCTTTAAGTCAAAGACAGTTGTATATAAGTTCACTTTTGCTTAATGCAGTGTACATAAAATTAAAAGATTAAAACTAATAAAACAATTCTTAAAAAGAGGCTTTCCATTTGATTCAATTTTATATGATGGATTATGCATAAAAAATTGAATTGGGCTGAAAGGGCTATTGCTTTAATATGTATTCATGTTGTGTATCATGTTTTCAAAAAGTAAGTAAGTAACTAATTACTTTTGAAAATAAGTAATCAGTAAAGTAATTGGATTACTTTTTGGAGACATAATCAGTAATTAGTCACTAATTACTTTTTTCAAGTAACTGATTAACAAACATCCAGACACAGGCTGCAGACATATGTTGTTTTTCGTATGCATGCGTGCAGCATCGTGTTATCTGATGGCAAGACTATGCATAGCACCTGCTAGCTAATGAAAAGATTATTTTTGGTTTGTTCCCTAGACGTTCTTCCAAAATTCCTTGCAGTCAAATTTAAGTTTTATGAGGTTTTTTTTTCTAGCAAGCCCTGAATTAATCAGGCAAAAGCTAGATGCAACATTTTTGAATTGCTTTGAAAAGTATTAGAATATGTTAAAATATTATATAAATGATAACTCATTTTTTACTTATTGGTTTGTTAAATACATAATGTCTTCCTTCTCTCACCCCAACCGTTCGCAGCAGATGGCCGCCCCTCCCTGAACCTGGTTTTGCCGGAGGTTTCTTCCTGTTAAAAGGGAGTTTTTCCTTCCCACTGTCGCCAAAGTGCTTGCTCATAGGGGGTCATATGATTGTTGGGTTTTTCTCTCTATCTATGAAGAGCCTTGAGGCGACTTTTGTTGTGATTTGGCGCTATGTAAATAACATTGAATTGAATTGAATATTTCTTAGGTTAACCAGCCAAGTGAACATGTTTGTAACTCCATGAAAAATTAGCTGACATCCACATCTCCTTTAACATCCTGAGATCCACTGACAAAACTGTTAGTATTAAATAATCCCCATCCTCCTTTTTGTTTTATCACTGCCACTGGCATCATCTCTAATCGACTCAGATTGTAAATGCACCAGTATACTGTGGGCAGTATTCCTATCACAAGTTGAACTTGAACTCTACAAAATATAAAGAAATTAATACATATGACGGCATGCTTTGCTGGCACATCAGAATATATTATTTCGTGAAAGTTACAGCTTCATAGCAGTTACAGCAGTATAGAAACAGTATTTCTATAAGTTGGCAATATGAATACATATTTACAAGAGCATTCTTCATTAAAGCTGCATCAACCTTCCACTTAAGGAGCTTCAAGAGTATTATTTTTCATGCTTGAAATATATTCAGAAGTCCTTTCTCTTGCAAGTGTACTCCATAAACTACAACACTGCATGTGACAGTGCTGGATAGTTTAACAGCCTCACAAATATGAAGCCTAAAATACCACAATTGCCCTCTAGTGGCTTGCTGCAGTACAGGTACTGTGAGTCTGTTAACATGAAAACACAGGCGAAGGGATAACATAAAATTGGAAGGAAAGTTATAATCAAATAATAATTGTATTACCTAAGATAAAATATAAATTCTATTTTACAAGAGCATCTGATTCTCACATTTACAGCCTTATTTTGACCTAGGGTTTAAGCTAGGGTTCCAACTAGATAGGTAAATATTCCAGGGAAGAAAGCAAAATAAAGTGTCGTTAGAATGTGTTCAAATGTAATATGTTTATGATACGTTCTGTTCAAATGGTCACGTGACACTATTCTGCCCTACATGGCCATGAATACACTGCATTCATAAGTGCAATGTATCAGTTGAGTCTCCTTGACTCCAACATTGGTCCTGTCTTTACTTGGTATTAGATCAGTTTGTAAGTTTGGCATTTGTATACTGTGCTATCTGAGAGTTGCATAAAATTATTTTTGGCTGCCTATTTGACACAAGTGGGTAGTTCTGTATGTTTGAATGGGAAGAACTTATGTTGGATGCCCTTTCAGACACAACCCCAAACGACAATATGTTTCTCCAGTTGGAATCAAACCAGCAACTTTTCACTTGCCAGTCTAAAGTGTTAAAAACTACACAATCAAAGGTGCACTTAAAGTACTAACCATAAATATACTTTCATAATTTACATTACATGAGTGTCAGTCAGATGCATGATGTAGAAGTAGATTGTGTAAGGTGAACATACCTCATCACACATTAAAAAGCTGAGAACCACAGCAAGAAAGCCAGTGGATGGATAAGCAGCCTTCTTTCTCAGCCAGACATCATGAACATATTTCATGAAAGCTGGATGAAGGATCGACACCTGTTATGAATCAGACAAATCTTTAAATCTGAGTTTTATTAATTGTTCTTTAATGAAGTATATGCACAATATACTAATATACAAAATACTTTAAATGAGCACCACTGTGGCTAAAAGAAGCCATTATTAGTGGCATGGCTTTGTTCAGTGACATGCATGACCTTCTGAGCACATAATTGTCAAGTATGAGCGACTGTGGAAAACAATAACAATACCCGATGCAGAACAGAGTAAACAACAAATACTGCAACAAAGTAAAGGCTGAGGGTGGGGAGAGCCATTGCGAGGGAGGGGGGCATTACTGGAAAATGTGATGAAGCATATCTTGCCTTTGGCTTCACCTACTCCAAAGGCATTGGGAGCACCCGCTGGGCTGTCCAAATTGGCGACAAACAGTATTCAGCATTCTTGATTTTTAGTGGGAGCATACATAATTCTTATTTTAAAAAATTAAATTTATTCAACATGACGACGTTGATGTCGGGATTGGTTTGTGAGACCGTCTGACGCCTCTGTCTTTCTAAATGGGGGACAGTGACTACGTGTGTCTATGTAAGCATGCATGCCTGAATTAATGGTAGCATAAAGTTATTATTGGACTTCTTGGGTATCAACATTTGCCAGTTTTGTTAAGGTAAACCTAAAATACTCACCAAATCTTTGTTAGCTATCTCTTTAGAGTTTGGAGCACCTTTTTTCCTGTTGAAAAGAAAATATATTGTTGAATTTGTTAAAGAAATTGTTTAACAAACAAATGCTAATAATTATCTAAGACTTAAGAATCACAATAAGATGTTCAGTTGTTCATAAAACAATTTATTTAACTTTTTTCCATGTAAAAAGAGTTGCTGCTAGCTATGTGAAAAACCAGAATATATCATAGGAATATATTTTAATATCAAACAGCTCTTGGGGAGTGGGGTGTCTCAAAATTGTGTTTTAATATTTCCTGTTTATTAGCCCACTAAAAAATGTGAAAATTGTTAAAGAAAGTGGATATGCAGCTAAAGTAATAGTATTACTGCTTCAGCTGTAAGTTAAATTACTCCCAATGGTCCCAACGGCAACTAGAGAGCAGATTTAATGGGGAGATGCAGTGCCTGTTTTAGGGAAACATGGTTTGAAGCTAACATTCTGTCAAAGGCTTGACCACACATACAATGGGACAATGCAAGATGTTCAATTCATGACCCTCAGGAAATCAAGGCATTTTTGTATGCAGAAAAAATGAAGTAAGATGAGCCTGGTAGAAGAATCGATGAAGAACATGTTTGTGTTTCCACTCTTTAAAGCAAGTTTCCCCATGAAACAGTTGTGGGAACACCCCAGGAAAGACACAGAACCACATATGGTTTCTTTTTTGTGGGTTCAGTTACCCATACATTAGGCTGGGAAATGAGATATAGGCCTGATATTGATATCTCCTAATAGCTGCAGCATTGCTCATAAACTTGAGTCATCTGTGTTGGAGTAAACAAAGGATTTGTGTAGGAGATGATTTCACTGTGTCCAGTGTGTTTACCACCTTCAAATGTCTTCTCCAGCGTACATTTGTTTTCAAGCCTACAAATTACAGTGGCACTATGATCTAGAACTGGATCCACTGACACCGTAAAATCACCACCAGGGCAATATTGTGGTTTAGAGCACTTAAAAGTCTGATCATCAGCATTAGGTGGATAGATACTACCCCAAATAATCTTTTGCCCCTTTATGTCAGCCAACAAAACAATGACATTTTTTAAACATTTAGTTAAGTTATTTGAAGCATTTAAGATTTATAACATTCTATACATTTTACAGCTAAATGTATGGTGGCCCTGAGAGTCCAAACGGACTGCAACTTAAGGAAACACCAGCAATAAAAACACTGGAAAAGCACACAGAACACAACGGAAATAGGAAAAACAAAACAGAAATAGGAAAAAAGAAATCACAAATACGAAAAACAAAAACAGAAATAGGAAAAAACATGATTCATATAATACTGATGATGGATTTTTAGGCTAATAGTTAGGCTAACACACTTGCCTTTCATCTTTTCTTTCCTCACAAAACCGATAGATCCTCCACTTCTTTTAAGTATCTCCCAGCGCAATACTTAGCATATTTTGGTTACTGCAAATTGTCTCCCCAGAAACACTTCCCTGGTGTTTTTGGAAATCTGTTTTTTCCTATTTCTGTTTTTGTTTTTTCTGTTTCCGTTGTGTTTTGTTTGCTTTTGCAGTGTTTTTCTCATTGCTGGTGTTTTCTTAAGTTGCAGTCCGTTTGGCCTGTCGGGGCCACTGTATAAATGAGTTTAAGGGCCAGGAAAGAACATTAAAATATGTCATTTGAATGCCAAACAAAATATACACCATCGATCTGAGACCTTTAAGGTTTAACTAAATTTTGAACCTTGTTTAATTTGCTTGTTCAAACAGACGAACCTGGATTGCACCTTTACTTATAGTTAGCTAAGACTGCGTTGCAAAGCTATTAAAATCTGAAATTTCATAATGCCATTCCAGTACAGTTGCAGTACAGTTTCTAGCAACATAAGTTTTAAAAGAAGTTGAAATATAATTAAAGTGAAGACAGAAACCATGTTTGGCCTACCCTGGAATTAATGACTTCAGAAGCCACAAAAAGTCAGGTGTTTTGAATGGAAAAAACAAAAGATGAGTGGTGTTGTCCAATCTAGTAGAACTTTCTGGATACATGACATGATAAGTTGTTTTAGTTCCAACATCTCTTTCAAAACCTTTGGTCCTCCCACGGTTGACTCTAAATAGTACAGAAGGATATATAAGTTTACATATTTAGCATTTTAGACACATTGTAATTTACATCACATTATATGTATAACAAAACATAACAAAACTTAGATTTTTTTGTGACATGAATCTAGGCTTTTCAGGTTTTGTCAGTGAACAGTGCTGTTGAAATTAGCTTTAGTGTTTTGTTTTTGTGTAATGATGGTTATAATGTGTGGGGATTATATCATTTTATATCATGTTGATTCTTTTCTATCTTTTATTAAGCTTTGAGCAATGACATTTGATTAAACATTTATTCCATGTATTAAATATACAGTTTCAATCATGTTATTAACACACATTGCATTTGTGCTCATGATAGAGTTAAGCATACAGTCTAATGAAGGTTAAAAGCGTCGTTCAGCGTTATGTCTGAACTGATATATTGATGAAATGACTTGAATGCTGTGAATGAATGCCTAACATGCTTACATACACATAGACATGAAGTATAATTTTTAGGGTAAAGGTGAAAGACATCTTGCTTTGTCTCTGCTTGGCAACTAGTGGTCCGGGATCTACAGGAAGCATCTGGAGGAGCCAGACAACCATATAGGGAAAAATGCTGTTAAACACGGAAACTTGTTGAACTGTCGTTAATGATAACCTATACATGTGATGTTTTGTCTAACGTGAGAAGGTGTCATGGTCCCCGTGTCTGCCCGGCTGACTCAGGTGGGCTACATATGTTTCTTGTTTACATCTACCTCTCTCACGCTTGCTGTGTCTCGCCGGAGCGGAGCTCAATGCGAGCTCCCGCCCTCGCACCTGAAGTTAATCACACACCTGTGGCTCGTCGCCTAAACTCATCCAGTACTTAAGGCAGTGGCTGGAAACATCTCGTTGCTGGACTATTGAGTAACCTCGGTAGTAAGCTCCAGAGTACTAGTCTCGTGTTGCCTTTTCGTATCGCTGACCCTTTGGATTAATCACTTGTTGTCTGTAAACAGGAATTCCGTTTCCCTGGAACCCTTGGTGTGCAGGCTGCTGGTGTGCTGTGTTTTTTGTGAAGTCCCTTGTGTGTGAAGAGCTCCTTTCCCAGATTTCCCTGTGACCTGGATTCCCCCCGCCCCCTCACTTGTATATATTTGCACCTGGTGTTGTATAGTAATAAACAAAACTGTATTCTAGCTGCCTTGTCTGCGCTTGAGTCCATCCCACTTCGTTATTATTACCTTATCACAATATCATGGAAATCAATCAGGGGTCCATACTGAGATCCTCTCAAATTTCCAGAATTCCCCACCACTGCACAACTCCTGCAGCGATCAGGGCGAGGTTCTTCAACATCTGCAAAGGGTGTTATTGTCTGAAACACACGTTCTAGTGTTTTATTGTAGACAGTGAAGTTTTGTTTTTCCCTCTGTAAGGGCTGAGAAAAAAGAATAAAGCAACCTCAGATCACATCTCTTGTTCAAAACACATTTCATCTTTAACATTATCCCTGCTAATGACAAAATATCTGCATTGTCTTGGAGCAACTGTGTGCAATAGTGTAATTCCCTTAGGGATTAATAAAGTGTTCTGATTCTAAGTATTCCAATCATACAATATTGTTAAAAAACAAACTTTCTGACTTTTGTCACAGAAACACAATATTCTAAAAATCATAAAATCAATTCAGTTTGATTCAATTTCAGTTATTTGATGGATAACACCAGCATCTATTTCTAAGTGTCTTCAAGGATCAAACGTATGCACATTTGTGTTATTAATTATTAAGATATGTCTGTGAAGTTTCTCAATCATCCAGGTCATCGTAGTCTAAGGAGCTTGGGGGGGGAAAGCGTCTTTGATTTCTTTGAGTTGCTTGAAAACATTTCACTTCTCATCCGAGAAGCTTCTTCATTTCTAGGGTCAAATGGTGGAGAGTCCCAGATTTAAGCCCCGTTGGAGTGTCCCCCAAGAGGGACATGGACCCCCTATTGATCCTCTACCTAATCACACGAGCCAAGGTGTGAAAACGGGTGTAGGTCACAATCAGCCAAGAGCTCATTGTGAAGCCTAACCCCACCCTATCATGTGCATTCCTGAGTGGGCGTTAAGGTGTCTGGGAAGGGATCTCAAAACTTGATTATAGATGGTAGACAGTTGGTGTCGTGAGCCACCGCCTCTGTTCAAAGATGGTCGCTCATAGTAGACATAGTTTTCCTGTGTGGTTTTCTCAAGTCTCCCTGCATCTCCCCTTTAAATGGCCTGTATTTGTATAGCGCTTTACTAGTCCCTAAGGACCCCAAAGTGCTTTATACATCCAGTCATCCACCCATTCACACACACATTCACACACTTTAGGTACCACCTTTAGGTCTGTTGTT
The DNA here is from genome assembly GCF_056152115.1 of Neolamprologus brichardi. NCBI lineage: Eukaryota > Metazoa > Chordata > Actinopteri > Cichliformes > Cichlidae > Neolamprologus > Neolamprologus brichardi. The sequence continues at coordinate 27,761,889 of NC_142124.1, read as the reverse complement.
ATTAGTTGTCTCCAGTTTAGGTTATCCTCAGGTTCTGTTTCATGCGCACTGTATTTCTGTTTATTTCACTTCCCTAATGAAACTCCCTTGCATCTGAAAGCTGTCTGCATCTAGGGCCCTTCATTAAAATCCACATGGCTTGCCATGACAGTACGAACCAGCCACCGTGGACCCCGCTGCATTTAATCCATCCGAGGAGCTCCAGAGGGACGTCATCTACTCCGTGGAGCGGCTAATCAATCTGTCCCTTTAGCACAAGGGGACAGCTATAGCTAATCAGCTATAGCTAATCGGCTACAGCGATTAGTTTCCGGTCTCCCCTGATTGCTCAGCTCACTTCATCCGCTCACACAGGATTTTATTCTGAATGAGCTTCACCTTCGCTCCCCGGGCACTACCACTCACCCAGCCACTACCGCTTTGCTGCTCGGCCCATCAGTCCAGCCTTCAAATGGGAAGTGGTGCTCACACCATTGATGCCCCTCACCACAGTCGGACCCCGGGATTTTAGATCAGCCGGCTTTGGTGAGTAAAAAGGACAATTTTTCTGTTTACACAATTGCCTCGAATTTCAGTAAAAAAAACCCTGCAATTCCCACTACTCCTGAAAGCGGCGGCTCTCACCATCAACTTTTCTCTTTTTTTGTACAGTCGCCATGGCAGTAAAGAGCAGAGAAGGGCTCGCAGCACAGGTGCAAGTAGCGGGGAAAAAAATGTGCTGCCACCATGTGGTGAAAAAAGGAATTACACCTTTAAAGTCAGGATTTATTTATTCAGACTTTATTTATTCAGAAAGTGAGCCATAAATTATACATAATTAGACTGAAACTGTGGGCCACTTGAAATCTGACGGACTTTGGACATGCCTGGTTTATTAGGTGGTATTGTAGTGATTCTCTGGTTGGGAAATGGGCGTTCATTAGTTGTGCAACGGATCACGGTTGATCCGTAATCCGAACTGATCCCACTCCACGGTTCGGTACGCACGATCCGAAGATTCGAAAAAGAAGAAAAAAAATGTATGGTGCGCGTGGGGGGTCTGTCAAGCGATAGTTATGGCCAGTGCTAGCAGAGGAGTTTGCGGTATTTAAGCAACCCTTATCTGCCCAGTCCGACCGGGCTAAAGCTATTACAGAAGCTATTGGGGTGTATAGCTGCAGACGTTGTGCAAAACAAGGGGTCTAAACTATGATGAACGTGCTTGAGCCACGCAGTGATATCCCGTTGCACGTCCACTTTAGTGGCAAGATCGTTCCAAGCATGTATGAGCAGGAAAAGATTTAAGTTATGGCTGAACTGTCCCAGGCATCTTTTGTTGCTCTAACTACTACAAATGGGTGGACCTCCAGGGCAACGGAAAGCTACGTGACCGTGACAGCTCATTATATCACAGCGGAGTGCAATATAATGAGTGGCGTGTAATATTGTAGGGTCTACCTTACAATATAAAGCGCATTGAGGCGACTGTTGTTGTGATTTGACGCTTTATAAATAAAATAGAATTGAATTGAATTGAGTGGTAGAAACAAAGCCCTATACTGCCCTATACTGTATCTTTTTTTTTTTTTAATAATTGCGTGGAATGAGTCTTGAATTGAATGTTTTTAACAGGCAAAAAATACTTCAATAAGTAAATAAGTAAATGTTCAATTTTTGTCTTTTTTCTTTTTTGCTGATCTGAAAATTGATCTGATCAGTGACTTAAAACCGTGATCCGAACCGTGAGAGCGCGGGAGGGGGGGGGAGTCTCCATAGGGAGTGTTCACCCAGTCGCCAAACAGGCTAGGACCGCCACTGCCTGTAGGGATGAGTTGAACTGGCTTGGGATATCAACCTGTCACCCAGAGTAACCTCACACTGTGCGAAAATGGTATTTAAAGGATAATTGATAACAACAACCAGGGCATCAGGGGCCAGATCAGAGCCATCACTGTTCATTATTTTCAATCTTAAACTCAGTTGTGTGTCAATTAAATCCAGGTAATGCAAGCCATTTCCAGGAATGGACTCTTCAGTTATGGCTGAAACATGGAGCATCTCCATGTAACATTTCTTCTCAATTGAAAACAGGGTGAGGGGGGCTGTGAAGAGATCCTTTTAACACTTTTTTACACACACACACGCATGCGCACACACACACACACACACACACACACACACACACACACACATACACACATGCACACACACACGCACAGGTCCCCAAAAACAGTTGTCTAAAAAGGATGTAATTTTTTTGTTAAAAAAGTAAACCTTTTGGCTTTAACATCCAAACATCCTATTCATCATCCTATTACATCACCATACTTCCACCATACTTCCATGATTATATGGAAGTGTGGTGATTATTTATATTGTTTATTATATAATTTTATGATATTCATAAAAATTATGACTGTTGTAAACCTTTATTACTTCCTTTATTACTTCTTCTGTCATACATCATTTGACGGCAGGTCATAAATAACTAGTTTGATACAAAGTACCTATTATCCCTCCAATTGGATACTTCCAATAGGATTAAAATCTGGGACTCTCCACCAGTTGCTCTTAGAACTGAAGAAGCTTCTCAGATGAGTGGTGAAACTTCTTTTTTTTTCTTTTGTCATTTTAAAGATATCTATATAAGTAATTGTATTTTACAATTCTTCAGCCAGTTAGAAATACGGGTTGCAAGGATAAAGAGTTGAGTATACATAAAAGAAAAAAAGATAAGTGTAAAACAAGGTTTTTTAAACATATCTAATTAGTGTAGCTAAACTACGGAGGAATATTTGTGTTGGTTTTTTGGGTGGTGGTTGCACAGACTTGAATATACTACTTTTGCTGTACCAGTAAACACAGGTGTCATAAAATAAACAAGGGATGAGCAGTTAAAATAACTTTAACATGGCCACAGTGGGACAAAGGTTTATTGTAATATGTTTTCATTATTTACCTTCCACCAGTCGAAATCTTCCTCTGAGGGTTTATGTTTCTGTGACATAAAAGGTTTAGGAGATTCACTAATGATGTAATTAAACCAAGGATCACTGTCTGTTAGACATTTGTGACAGGCACAAAGTCTTGACTCCTGATGACAGAAGGTATATCCAGATAAATTCCATAAAAGGATGGAGACCAAAACAATTGCTGTGATATTCAGTAGTGAGGAAATGTGCACTCTGCATTTTCCCCTTTTGAAATACATCTTGATGGAGTTCCAATCTGTGAACAAATACAATGTGAGTGAATGTGAAAATTAGCACTAAGCCTTTAAGAAAACAGTAACAGAAATGATAACTCTTTAATTAAAATTATTTATAGTTTGCAACATATTAAGAGCACTGCACTGGAAGGCAGAAAAATCAGATAAACATAGAAGGTTTAATGTCCTCTTGTATTTATGGTATTTTCACAGATAGCATTTACCAGCATAAACCAGCTGCTACATTATGAGCACATCACGTTGAATTAAATAGCATGACAGCCAACGGAAAGGACACACAGAACTTAAAATACTTTCAGAGTCTGTCGGTTGGTGTATTTGCATGAATTACTTATGCCATTGTTGTATTAGCCTATCTCTATTGCTGATGAATAACCTAAAATATCATGTCTAATATATATATATATAATTTTTAAAAATTCCCCACTCGCCCCTGTGGGCGGTCAATCCTTCAAGCTCGGGTCCTCTACCAGAGACCTGGGAGCTTGAGGGTCCTGCGCAGTATCTTAGCTGTTCCTAGGACTGCGCTCTTCTGGACAGAGATCTCTGATGTTGTTCCCGGGATCTGCTGGAGCCACTCGCCTAGCTTGGGAGTCACTGCACCTAGTGCTCCGATTACCACGGGGACCACTGTCACCTTCACCCTCCACATCTTCTCGAGCTCTTCTCTGAGCCCTTGGTATTTCTTGAGCTTCTTGTGTTCCTTCTTCCTGATGTTGCTGTCATTCGGAACCGCTACATCGATCACTACGGCCGTCTTCTAATGTTTGTCTACCACCACCATGTCCGGTTGGTTGGCCACCACCATTTTGTCCGTCTGTATCTGGAAGTCCCACAGGATCTTAGGGATCTTAGCTCGGTCATTCTCCATCACCCTTGGGGGCATCTCCCATTTTGACCCCGGGATTTCCAGGTTATACTCAGCACATATATGTATATATATATATACACATATATACACACACACACACACACATATAGTGAGAGAAGAATACATTTGGGAAACAGAATTTCTACAATTCTGTTACTGTTAATTGTACTCTCTGCAGTGTTTAAATGCTTACATATGCACACACAGTTACTGTCCCTCCACACATAGGACTCGGTTCTGCTTCTATGCCCCATCCTTGTTTACTATTTCCCACCGAGGCTTCTAGACTTCTGATTGGCCAACATTTCTACACGGTTAGGAATATAGCGCCACCTGCTGCTTTGGCATGTTCCTAGCAGCGTTTTCCTTCATTTCCGCCTTTACGTGTGGACGGGATTATTTTTTAAAACAAAAACGGAAAATCTCAGTTTTCAAAAATACCCGTGTACGTGTGGACATAGCCTAAGTCAAGAAGAACCTGTATGATACATCTATCAAGCTATCTATGTAGCTATCAACAAAAGAGGAACTTTTCAAAAGGGGGGGGAGGGAGGGGTTATGGACTATGTGCAAACAGTTATTGGGGTTGTGTCTGACTTGTGAATTGCCACACAACTGTTGCACAGAATTTAAATGTTTTATGTAAACCCACAAAACATACACACGCAAATATACATACATACGTATAAATATATAATCTATATATTTATACGTGGAAAATTGTTAATTGTCCTAAAAAAAGTCCAGGGTAATTTGGTGTTACCCTGGACAAGATTATATTGTCCTCCCCAGCTTGTTGAATGGTGAGGGGGGCTATTTGATGAAAGCACATTGTTGTTAATATTGGGGTCGATTTTTAATTGTTGTGACGCATGTTTGAAGTTGGTGGGATATGTGTGTTTGTTACGTCAACCAAGAAAAAGAGTTTAGGTTAGGATATTTGGTTAAGGGATGGATTTATCCCTGTATTGATTAGCAGAGTTGGACTCGGGCATCAGATAATAAACTGGCGGTTAGAGTCCACAGTGATGCTTTTAAAATGGTTTAAATTACTTAGGACGGGAACGGCGATTCCTAGGAGTGTGGTTGCTCAGCGTGTGGCAGCGACTGCTGATCGTGGACGCATGGTCATCCCTGGCGGAATCCAGTTAGCCCGGTTGGTAACCGCGGAACTTCGGGCACCCGTTAAAAACCAAGTGGTCATTGACCACTTCCGTACTGCGCTTTATGACCGACAGGGGCGGGGCCTCGGGCGTGACCATTTCAACGTGGCTGACAGGTGAGCCTTAAGTAAAGCTTTAAGGCGTAAGTTTATACGCCGATAAGTGGAGCTTCCTGACGAGCTGCGGGAAGCGCTTATAAATTAATATAGGGCTTAGAAATCGGGCCGCTGTCCCAGACAGATAACAGCTGTAATTGACCAGCAAGGTGGGCGAACCTGGGCTTAGAGGCTTTTAAAATAGTCGAAAAGTTAGGTGTACCGGTACTAAGGTTTTGAAGATGAAGTGAAGATGTGATATGGTAATGGAAATAATTTATCTTGGCAGTCAGTGGCAGTCTTTTGTTATATATAAATGTGTGAATGTATAAGTGAAGTGTAAAATTGTTATTTGGATGAATGATTAAAGGTGCACATTGTTTTGAGAGAAAAGGCGGTGTGTGTGTGTGAGACGATGATGAAAGTATTGCGTGGATGATGCTACGAAACTGAGCTGAAAGAATGGTGACATGTGTGGAAAATTGTTAATTGTCCTGATGTCTGAAAGAGCTTTGCTGAGCACGCTGAAGATTTTGATGTGAATGCTGGCAATGTAATAAGGGTGCATTGTTTTTAGATCAAGACTTAGCAGAATTACAGAGGGTTTATAGACTGTAAATACAACCCCCCCCCCCCCCCCCCCCCCCCGAAAAAACAAAAACAAAAAACAAACAAGAGTTCGATTAGCCTGTAGAAACAGGAAGGAGAGAAACAGAAAAACATGAGTCTCTGTGGCTGCGTGTGTGACAACTTTGCATGCACATAAAAGGACACTGGCTGATGCGCGTAGTGTGGGTCCAGAGAGAGACTTAGGTGCACTCTTCTCAACCTGAAAACGTGAGTGCAGCGGCAAAAGCATAGATTAACAGAATTGGGATGAAAACAGGCCAGGCTTTGGCTTAAAATTTGACAGCTTCACCTCTCATTGTCTCCTTATCCTGAGAAGAAGCTTAAAGGACAGTCAATCTCCTGATGAAGACAGAAGACAGACAGAACACCATGTACTTGAAGAATTAACAGCAAGCAAAAGACAGTGCAACTAAACTATAACACTGAAGACTCCAGCAGTAGCATGTAAGAAAGCATGTGATGGAACATGCCCTGTGAATTACAGGCTGTGGAGAACAGTGGGATAAATAACTGTGTGAAAGCACTGAACACTGAGTTCATATTTGCCATGCTTGGAGGCGGTTGCCCGGGGCGGCATCGTGGTGTGGGCGGCATCACGGGCATCGGCAAAGAAAAAAAAATTGCTCGTATTCATGCTGCCCCGACGTCATGCCAGCGCATACTGGGAATGGCATAGGCACCGATCGGTTTTCTATCGCCCATTTGCTAGGAGTAAGGGCGCCCTCCGTTTGTGAGGTGCGCCTGCTGCTTGCGGCACAGGGAGGAGAGGGCAGGGCGGTGGCGGATTCTCTGGCTGGCTGGAGCAGCATCAATTAACCAACTCGCAAAATAAAAACAAACCAACAAACACGAAAACACCAGACATTATGATACAGACTTATAATTTGCACCAATGTTTTTTTGAAATTCTGTACGCGAAAAGTGAGCGCGAGAGCCCTCGGTGCGCCTGCTTGCTGCTGAAGTCAAAATAAAACTTTATTGTCATCTCTGCTACATACAGTACAGAATATAGAGAGACGAGACGATGAGGCTCCAGTTACAGCAGTTCAAGTAAACAAACAATATATATAAGAAGAGTAAGAAAATAAATATACACTTTAGGACCAGGGGAAAAGGGATCAATAACAATTTAAAATTTATATTTTACAGTTTGATGATTTAAAGTCTCACACACAACCCGTCAAAAGGGGAGGGGGTCCTGCTGCTTCCAAATAGAGCACATTTCATTCATAATGTTGTAAATCCAAGCCCATTGTGTATTCATGATTTGAATCCTGGGTTGTGTGAAATCCCAGAAATACACCTTAGACAAAGTGAATCTGTGAACTAAGGTGTAGGTCTATTAGGTTATGTTGTGGTCATCCTCGGGTTGGGGGATTTTTGTTCATACTGGAGTGCAAAATTAAAACCAATGGAAGATGGACAAGAAAAGTTCAAAGCCATCAGGTGCTCAGTTTAGAAAAAAGAGAAAAGAAGAGGAGGAGAAACGAGCAAAAGATACAGGTAAGCAGATGTGTCATTGGCAGGTCATGTATCCTGAAACAATCAGAATCAGAATACTTTATTAATCCCTAAGGAAATAACGTGGATTACAGTTGCTCCAAGAAGAAATGGTAAAAATAGTAACAGAATAAACTCCAAACAATACATTATGTTACAGATTTTAATATTAATTAGTCATTATCAATTGTTGATTTGTCCTGTTCTCATTGTATGATGAATTATGATGGCTGTTTGGTAGCCATTTGCATACTATGCATACTCTCTCTCTCTTCATGTGTGTGTGTTTCTCTGGTGAAATTCAGTATGGTTCCGACAACAGTTTTATGTCAATGGACAATCCTTAATATGTGTGTGTGTGTGTGTGTGTGTGTGTGTGTGTGTGTGTGTGTGTGCGTGTGTGTGTGTGTGCGTGTGTGTGTGTGTGTGTGTGTGGTGGGGGAGGGGGGGCGCCAGAGGGTGTGTTCGCCCAGGGCGCCAAACAGACTAGTGACATGCGTCACTAAACCTGACAGGCGAGCTCTAACTCCTGGTTGAAGACAAGGGATGCTGTTATTTAAGGTGGGAAATCAAAACTTTGGTTAGCAAACTTGGGAAAGAGAAAACTGACTGCTTAAGTGGGAAAATTGTGAAGGAGTCTGAAACACTGCAAAAAGAAACAAAATCAACAAAATCGAACACACACAGAAAAGGCATTAACCTTATAAATACAAGAGAGCTCATGAAGATTAGACAGCATCTTGAGCATGAGAGTCTGTGTTAACATAGTGTGAATTTAACACACTTAAACCTTTAAGTCTGATTTCAGACTATGTAAGTATTAGTTAAACCGAGAGTAGGGCAAAACTTTTGTGGCCCTGAAGTTCTAATCCCCATAACATATTGATAGATTAATAAGCAAAACGTTTCTGTGTTTAAGATTCTTGGGGTTGTTGTTTTAGTGATGGGTGGATTCTGTCAGTTAGGTTTGGGTTGTTTTCTTATTTTAATAGTGGGAGTTTTATTAAACATGGACATGTCTAGAATTGGGCCCTTTTAAATTGTAACAGTGCACTTAGAGAAATCCTGTCAGGTGGTTATGTTTTGTGCTTTGATCAGCTAATAATCAGCTCTCTTTTTCTCATTTTTGTTCTAAGCAGGCCTGCACAATTGAATTAACAGCGTTGTAAAAAATTTTGGGAGAGCAATATAAGGTGAGCTTTTCCAGATTACAATGGGCTGAGGAGAAGCCATCTGTGGGAACCTGGTTCCTGTTTAAAATGATTGCACCGAGTCAATCCAGTCAAAGATTATAAAGAACTTTTTTCTAAAAAATAAAACAAATGAATGAGCTCATGTTGCTGAGGGTGGAGAATCTGTGATTCAACCAAGTGACCAAGGTTTTTTCCTTTAAAACAGGAGCAAAGTAAGGAAAGCACATATATTTTGGTTAAGTCTGATAAAGTAAAATTAAAATGTACCGTTACATTAAGAGGAGCAAAATGAAATCAAAATATGCTGTACGAAGAACATGACTGATAAACTGTTCTGTCTTAAGTTTTGTTATAACACAGGTATTACAAGTGGGAAATGTGGGTTTAAAAAAAAATGAAGTTAGTGTTAACACACATGTGTTGTTTCTAGGCAGCTCTGAATGGAGCCAGGGGTTTAAAAGATTTAACATGATGATTAAACTGATTTTATTCCTAAACACAGGTTTGGAGGCCCAGAGCAAATGTACCCGAGGGGAGAATTGCTGAGGGTTTTAGAGAAATAATTTGACTAAGCTTTTTCTATTCATTTTATAAGAGGTGGTGAAGTGTTTTCAGTATTTTGAGTTTCAGTAGCTGGTCTTTAGTGACACACGAAGTGTGCCAAGAAGGGGTGATTTTGGGTTTAATTTGAAATAAGGGGTTTTGTGATCATGTTATGATTTTCTGGGTGTTTGATAATTTAGCTATAATAAAACTTACTCATAAGTAATTGCTTTTATGCTTAAACTTAATTGATTGAAAATGCTTGTTTTGTTTTCTCTTTGATTTTTTTAGCAGAATAAGTAAAGGGTCAATGTAAAAACAAAATGCTTCTAGACACAGATAACATGAAGGTTCACTTGTACCAACAGTTTTTTTTACAGTTTGCACGCTTACTGACACAGACATTTGATTAGTTTCTGGGGTAGAGGTGAAAAACTGTTTGCTTTGTCTTTGTTTAGCAAGAAGTAATGCAGAAGGTGTGAAAATAGGCCTGCTCTGAATAGGTCGACTGGAACCATCTGGAGACTGAGACAACCATATAGGGCAAATGTGGTAGAGCTTGTAAATGTATGTGTGACTAAAAACAGGAGGTAAGTTGAGTACAGGACGTGCTTGAGATGATCAGATAAGAGAAGAAGAGAGTTTTTTTTATAAAAGGGTGTCAAAGGTTGTTAATAGTGTAGCTAACCCAAATGAATAAAATTTAAGATTATATATGTATAAATGATAGACCCTAGAACATGATAGGTTGAACCAAGTTTGAAGAATTAAGAGAACAATTGATGAACATAATAGGTTATGGAGGCATAGCAGAGAGAGGCGTTTTCCTTTTCTGTCCATTACAGGAGAAGGAGCAGGTTGGCGAGAATCCTGGAAGCACTGGACCAAACGGGACCACAAAAGAAGCACAGAGCACGAAAGTTCAAGGAAATTTGTTGTTTAGGAGATTAAAGGCGTGTTAAAGTTAAATGTGGCCGTAAAAGTAATGAAGAGTAATATGGGCCTTTTAGGGGATAAAGTTAATTATAGATGATTGGATTGGAGCAGTGAGGGAAGTCAGAAGTGGGGTTAAATTGTGACTCTGGGGTCAAAAGGGGATGGTAGGAAGAGAAGCAATGATAGCTCACAGCCCAGCATAAACGCGAGGTGCTGTATAAGGGCTTGATTTATTTGTTTGGTTTATTTGTTGTGAATACAAGTAATTATGCTATAGTAATAAGGGAACATTGAAAGTGTACAACTCGTTGAGGGGACGGAGGACCTAAAGGGTTGGGTGATTGGGTGATTCAAAAATGAAATTGAAAGGTTTCATTTTTGATATGATTTCTTTTGATATATTTTAGCTATTATTCTCACATGGAAGTAAACTTAATGGAATAAATTAGGGTTTATGTCGTCTTTTAAAGAAGACGAAAAGGGGAAACTGTTGGGGTTTGAATATATAATCTGAATGCATATTTGCTGATTATATTGTTTTAGATACGAGAGGCCTAACTCTGAGTACAGTCTGTGCCAAAGGGGACTGACAGGAAATTACATGCTTTTTGCAGGCAGAAACTAAGCAGAGTGTTTGATCGAAACTTAAAGTGTATGTGACGTCGAGAAGTACATAAATAACCTGGCTTCCTGTTTTCTGCTTGAGACTGGCTGATGTGAGCAGGTGTTTCTGTGTGTGCCCAGTCTCCATTTTTAAAGTAAAAGACCACTATGAGCCATGTCTTTTTTGGCCGTAAAGAATACAAAAGAACTGGGATTTAATAACACTCACTCACGTGCACTCACACATACACACAGGTACGCGCATACAGTCACTCACGTGCACTCACATAGGCATATGGGTACGCACACATACAGGCACTCACGTTCTCGCGCATACACACACAAACACAGAGTTTGCAGCACACCATGGGGGTTTTCTGATGGGGTCGCTTCTATAAAGCTGACTGTAACAAACAAAGGAGTGGAAGATTTGCAGAGGGACACCGGCCTTGCATGTGTCCTCTTCTAGAAGATGCATGCTTAAATGAAGATGAATAAAGATGAATAAAGGTTTTGTGAAAATGACTCCTGAGTCCGGTGCCGTCCCTGGATGGTAAATGGTAAATGGCCTGTATTTGTATAGCGCTTCACTTAGTCCCTAAGGACCCCAAAGCGCTTTACACAACCAGTCATCCACCCATTCACGCACACATTCACACACTGGTGATGGCAAGCTATATTGTAGCCACAGCCACCCTGGGGCGCACTGACAGAGGCGAGGCTGCCGGACACTGGTGCCACCGGGCCCTCTGACCACCACCAGTAGGCAATGGGTGAAGTGTCTTGCCCAAGGACACAACGACCGAGACTGTCCAAGCTGGGGCTCGAACTGGCAACCTTCCGATTACAAGGCAAACTCCCAACTCTTGAGCCACGATCACCCCAAACGTCCCTGGATGCCCGAGGAATAAAAAGAACCAGGGTGAAACTGATTTCGTAACATTTGCTTTCTTCACGGGAATAAAGTCTGAACTAAAGGGCCTGCTGAGGTGCAGATCCAACAGCTAGTTACAAGGTTTTTCGGTTTAAGGCAATTTTTCTTGCACAATAATAGCTATTAACTACTGACTAAAGCATACAATATGCATATTTCAGTGTGTGAGTGATTCAGCGGTTTAGTAGACAGTCAACAGTGACTCCAGAAATATAAGTCTCATAAATATAAAGAGGACTCTAAATAAGTACCCTATTATTAAAATTAAAAGTTGTAATTATTTGTTTCGTGGGGTCCTCTCCTAGACTTCGCCCGAAAAAATGCAGGCATCGTCAGGAAACGTTCAGTGTGTATACTTTATTCTGCTGGCCTCCCAGATGCATTATTTACAAAGAAAATAAACAACTAACTTATTCATCACTAAAAAAAATCTATGTACAGAACACAAGAGAATGCTAAAGAAAAAAAAAATCAGAGAGACACAATTGAGTCACACTATAATGCTAACATGTTTTTTAAATGTATATATTTAACAACATCTGAATAAGGTTTTTTAAGAGGTTCTATAAAGCTTGTCATGAGTAATTAATAGTGTTAAATGTAATATATTTTCTCTTACCTTCAAAAGTAAAGGAAGTAGAAAGCAGGCAGAGAGCCTGTGAACGATAGAGCAAGTTGAATTGGTGAGCTACTATTCAACTAGTGGGGTTTATTTTTGGTTCTAGGAAAGCTGAATTGTTTGGGTTGTTCTCAGAATTGAGAAAAGAGGAAAAACCTGTCTGTTAACTGTGCAACAGCCAGTGTAACATTATCTGGGAGGGTTTATTTATGATCTGTTTAACCCATGAAAACCATACATGGAAGGAAACCATGTATCCATGTCAGATTATCTTTGATATGAGCTTATGAATGTAGTACCATAAATAATGATGAGAAGAAGAAGAATATCACATTGTCATGTCCTTAATAGCACATAATGGGGGGGGGGGGGGGGGGGGGGGGGGCTTTGTGCGTAATCTGGACCAAAAGCTGGCCTTCTACTGCTCCTCAAATTGATTGCACATAACATCCTCTGAATTGTGTCTAAACTGATCATATCTCTGCTTTGTTTGATATCCAAGATAGATTGTGTCAATGAAATGTCTCACAGTGACATCAGCATGACACATGAGGATGAGACAAAAGTTTCCAGTTCAAGAAATTTCTGCACCACACCTGACAACATGTCTTTGTGTTATTATGTTCTTAACTTTCCTGCTGTTCCAGTAAAGCAGAGATGCTGACTTGAGACTTGCAAATGCGGATGTGTCAGATGTGGGTTTTTTTTTTTTACCCAATGTTTGTTTCTAAGAAAAATGAGAGATTATATTATATTAGATTCGATTAGATTAGATTAGATTCGCTGAAACTTTATTAATCCCTCGGGCAAACAGCAAAATTGCCAGTGTAAAATTGACACTGTGAGTGTTAAATTTAACACTAGAAAAGTGTCTATATGTGTCCACTCTTTTGAGTGTTAAATTAACACTTTTCAATTCAATTCAATTTTATTTATATAGCGCCAAATCACAACAAAAGTCGCCTCAAGGCGCTTCATAGATACAGAGAAAAACCCAACAATCATATGACCCCCTATGAGCAAGCACTTTGGCGACAGTGGGAAGGAAAAACTCCCTTTTAACAGGAAGAAACCTCCGGCAGAACCAGGCTCAGGGAGGGGCGGCCATCTGCTGCGACCGGTTGGGGTGAGAGAAGGAAGACAGGATAAAAGACATGCTGTGGAAGAGAGACAGAGGTTAATAACAGATATGATTCAATGCAGAGAGGTCTGTTAATACATAGTGAGCGAGAAAGGTGACTGGAAAGGAAAAACTCAATGCATCATGGGAATCCCCCGGCAGCCTACATCTATTGCAGCATAACTAAGGGAGGATTCGGGGTCACCTGGTCCAGCCCTAACTATATGCTTTAGCAAAAAGGAAAGTTTTAAGCCTAATCTTAAAAGTAGAGATAGTGTCTGTCTCCCGAATCCAAACTGGAAGCTGGTTCCACAGAAGAGGGGCCTGAAAACTGAAGTGAAGTTGAATTGGTGAGCTACTATTCAACTAGTGGGGTTTATTTTTGGTTCTAGAAAAGCTGAATTTTTTGGGTTGTTCTCAGAATTGAGAAAAGAGGAAAAACCTGTCTGTTAACTGTGCAACAGCCAGTGTAACATTATCTGGGAGGGTTTATTTATGATCTGTTTAACCCATGAAAACCATACATGGAAGGAAACCATGTATCCATGTCAGATTATCTTTGATATGAGCTTATGAATGTAGTACCATAAATAATGATAAGAAGAAGAAGAAGAATATCACATTGTCATTTCCTTAATAGCACATAATGGGGGGGGCTTTGTGCGTAATCTGGACCAAAAGCTGGCCTTCTACTGCTCCTCAAATTGATTGCACAAAACATCCTCTGAATTGTGTCTAAACTGATCATATCTCTGCTTTGTTTGATATCCAAGATAGATTGTGTCAATGAAATGTCTCACGGTGACATCAGCATGACGCATGAGGATGAGACAAAAGTTTCCAGTTCAAGAAATTTCTGCACCACACCTGACAACATGTCTTTGTGTTATTATGTTCTTAACTTTCCTGCTGTTCCAGTAAAGCAGAGATGCTGACTTGAGACTTGCAAATGCGGATGTGTCAGATGTGGGTTTTTTTTTTTTACCCAATGTTTGTTTCTAAGAAAAATGAGAGATTATATTATATTAGATTCGATTCGATTAGATTAGATTAGATTAGATTCGATGAAACTTTATTAATCCCTCGGGCAAACAGCAAAATTGCCAGTGTAAAATTGACACTGTGAGTGTTAAATTTAACACTAGAAAAGTGTCTATATGTGTCCACTCTTTTGAGTGTTAAATTAACACTTTTCAATTCAATTCAATTTTATTTATATAGCGCCAAATCACAACAAATGTCGCCTCAAGGCGCTTCATAGATACAGAGAAAAGCCCAACAATCATATGACCCCCTATGAGCAAGCACTTTGGCGACAGTGGGAAGGAAAAACTCCCTTTTAACAGGAAGAAACCTCCGGCAGAACCAGGCTCAGGGAGGGGCGGCCATCTGCTGCGACCGGTTGGGGTGAGAGAAGGAAGACAGGATAAAAGACATGCTGTGGAAGAGAGACAGAGGTTAATAACAGATATGATTCAATGCAGAGAGGTCTGTTAATACATAGTGAGCGAGAAAGGTGACTGGAAAGGAAAAAGTCAATGCATCATGGGAATTCCCCAGGCAGCCTACATCTATTGCAGCATAACTAAGGGAGGATTCGGGGTCACCTGGTCCAGCCCTAACTATATGCTTTAGCAAAAAGGAAAGTTTTAAGCCTAATCTTAAAAGTAGAGATAGTGTCTGTCTCCCGAATCCAAACTGGAAGCTGGTTCCACAGAAGAGGGGCCTGAAAACTGAAGGCTCTCCCTCCCATTCTACTTTTAAATACTCTAGGAACAACAAGTAGGCCTGCAGAGCGGACCAGATTTTCAAAGTGTTATATTTTTAACAATGAGCTAGTGTTATTTTAACACTGTACAGAGTTAAAGATTAACACTGACTAACACTGACCAGTTTCAACAATATTCTACACTGGTGAAGAATATTGTCTTAAACACTGTTAAGACACTTCCTCCCCAAACAGCATTGTGAAGTCTTGGTCAATCTGAAACACAAAATGTGACAATAGAAAGAACACATTAATGAGCAAACAAACAAAGGAACCACACAGCTGTCAGTCAATCAGTTTATGCCTTACCAAGCCAGGTGTATCCAGAAATCTTGGGAAAAGGTCCAGGACAGAAGAAGCTGTGGCTGGATCTTGAATCACTTTTTGCCTATGGTGAAATGTCACCTTCATTTTCTCTTTGACAACTTTCATGTCAGTCAAGTGCCTCATCATTGACATAGCTTCCTTGCATTCATCACCTGACAATTGTCTCGCATTTGTTGCGAAGTTGCGAAGAGTCTTGGGGCTGTCTTGAAAAGCTGACTTTGATTTCTTCATCTCTTCAGTAGAGTTGCGCTGCACAGTTTTCAATCTCCATGCCAGGTAACCAGAACCACTCTGGTGATCATAGAAATGTTCCTGTCGAATTAAGAGCAAGAGAGATATTAGTTCAGTATTGATTACCTGCTACCCTACCTACACTGTTTGTAGCAAGTGAAGAAAACTCCTGACTGGTGGGATTGTTCAGTGCTACATGTCAAAAAGCCAGATATGGCATCATGCATTAGAGGTCTATTTAAATCAATTGTTACACAATGACATATTTTTTTACATTTATTTATTTTGGGTCCATTAGGGAATAACTTGGTAAACTGCCTGAATGACAGACTGACCTGAATTAGTCTTATCATATGATTTCTTTAACCACTTCATCAGAAAAGCCAACAACAAAATACTTACACAAACCACTGACTGTCATATCTGCAGGTATAGGCATTTATCAATTAAACCAGAATCAAAAAAGTCTAATTGCATAAAAACTGGGTCACAGACCCAGGACTATGACACTGACAGCTTGTATGCATCATAACATCATTACTTACATAACCATTCTTTGAATCTGGGTCCTTCAAGTTTGGGAACAAGGTTGTAATCCTAAGTGCATACATAATGCGGACACTTACTGGTGGGATCCTCCTAAAAGGCAGATACAGAGAACACAAAAACTATCAATTATTTACCCCAACACAGATTCAAGTTCAAATTCATATATCCTGAAGATTACTTACATTTCTTGCAGTGTTGCTGTCAGGAGGTCCTTCAATTAGCTGTCTTTTCCGAGCTTTGATAGATTCAAGTATTACTGTTGTGTCTGAACCTGATGATGATCCTCCTGATGCAGGTGATGGTGACAACTCTAATGAAGATGGGGCCTCTGAAGAAGACCCTGCAACACTGTTGTCTAACAATACAGACAGCCTCATAGATTTAAACATGATTACACAACTATAAATTAGTAAATTTAACAACGCATTTTTAAATGAAACATACGGCTTAAGCTTCTTACCACTGTATTCTTCAGTGAAGACACTGAAAGACACCTGAGATGACTTCAAAAGTTCATCAAATATGTCCGAATCCACTTCCACTCCCGCAGAATCCATCAGGACCAAATTGGTAGAACCTGGCAAACTGAATTTCACCAGCACTAAAAAAGAAGCAATCAATAAAGTTCTATATGAATTTATGATTCATAAATCCGTAAATCACAGTTTTACTTTGATAATATTTATAAATTTTTTATTCATTCGATTACTAATTTGATTGCTAATTTTCATTTAAATTAGCAATCAATGTAGTGAACTAAACTTACAGTATTTGCCCTTGGACTGCAGTGAAGGGTTTGAGTATAGTACAAGTAAATCAAAACAATATTTACATGAATAGTATATGAATAAATTTACTTAGTTACAGTCAGTGTTGGGGAGTAACGGAATACATGTACCGCCGTTACGTATTTAAAATACAAAATATGAGTAACTGTATTCCGTTACCGTTTAAAAAGGTGGTATTTAGAATACAGTTACTTTGTTGAAATAAATGGATTATACGGCGGTACTTTCCTGTTTCATATTGTCGCGGGTCAGGACTGTTTGGGTTTTGTTTGACAGCTACGTTCTGTTGTTCCAGGTGGCAGCGTTACGGTTGCCATGGTTACAGGGTGACGCTCTCTCTCTCTCTGCGTGTTTCCTGGGTGAGAGAGCGCCTGTTGTTGTTGTGCTAAGCTAATAGGCAGAATGCTACAGGTATAGCTCTAAAGAATGTAGCATCATTGGCAGTGTAGTCCGTGCTGCAGGGAGAATGGACTGCCATACACGTTATGTGTCTGTGAGCGAGGGAGGGAGAAAAAGGAAAAGTACGAGCTGTCATCGAGCAAAAACCGGAGCTGGAAGCATGTAAATATAATAATAACCACTGCAGCCAAGAAGAGTACCTGACGAGCCCAGTTGTAAGTAAGCTATTAAGACTCGACTGTACACCGTGTTCGTGTTTTCCTCCAAAAACAATACGTTCAGTTGCAGCAGCCTTTCAACGCCTCTCTCTGTCTCTCGCTAGCAAAGTTGACCCAGACAACAAAGTAAAGCTAGTTTAACACAGAACCCACCGTATTAGCCAGAGGTCCCTTTACTACGGTTCGGAGCCGCGGACCTTCAGTAACAGTAATAAATCACAGCAATAGTACATTCACGTAGTTGTAAACAGCATGATAATATATTAAGTAATCCAAAGTATTCAGAATACGTTACTCTCATTGAGTAACGTAACGGAATACGTTACAGAATACATTTTGGGGCATGTATTCTGTATTCTGTAATGGAATACATTTTAAAAGTAACCTTCCCAACACTGGTTACAGTTACAGTTTTACTTAGTTTGCAAAAATTCGGAGTAATTGTAGGCATCGTCTGTCTTTGGTACCCTGACCCATTTGCTCACTCCCTTAAACTCGACAGGAACCAGCATATCACCACCTTCCAAGAGTAGAACAAAACTGCGTAACTGCACTGCAATACAGTAGTCTCTTGATTATCACAGGGGTTAGTAGAAACCATATTTCTATTTTATTATTTTTGTATACTTTAAGTCCACCTAATTAGACTTAGTGTCTAATTAGTGTCTAATTAGACACCTAATTAGTGTAGAAATGTTTAGTTGATTTAGAGTTTAGAAATGTGTTAACATAGAATCTAGAATTATTGTAGAGACATTGACACTGCCCTCAATGTAACCCCGTATGGTGTCCTGAATTTAGGAGCAGAGTATAGGAGACCCTCCCCAGTTGAACTGTGAAAGTAAAACAGAGAGGAGTTAATCCTGAGAGGAAATTCCCCAGAGAATGTTTGGGTGGGGGTCTCAACATTTGACCTGGATAACTGTGGTCTGGAAGGGAAATGGGTTTTTTATGACCTCTAGGGAGTCACCTACACCCACAGTGTTTTAACTGTCACGCACACTCACTTACGTGCACACACACATACACACAGGTATACTACACAGTCACACACGAGCACTCACATAGACACAGAGTTTGCAGCACACCGTAGGGGGGTTTTATGATGGGGACGCCTCTATAAAGCTGGCTGTAACTAACAAAGGGGTGAAGGTTTTGCAGAGGGACACACCGGCCTCGTCTTCCCTTCTAGAAGTGCATGCTTAAATGAAGATGAATAAAGATTAATAAAAGTTTTGTGAAAATGACTACTGAGTTCCGGTGCCGTCTCTGGAAGTTTCGGCGAATAAAAGAACTGGGGTAAAACTGATTTCGCAACAGTTTTGGTGCCGAAACCCAGGATTCGCACGAGGCCCAGAGAGGATGAATTGGCAGAGCTGAGATCGTGAAACGAGGCGAACAGAGAGCTAGCTCACATGATTAAAAGGTAAGCACGACCTGTTTATTTTCGAACCGTGCATATTGTTTAAAGCCTAAATTATCTGTTCGCTAAGTTGAACGTATCTCAGTGTAAAATCACTCAGTATGTTAAAGAAACGGTGTGTGATCCGTCTTAGTTAGTAATTAATAGAATCGGTGTTTCATCCGTGGCGGTGTGTGATCCGTCTTTAGTTATTAGGAAAAAAGTGGCGGTGTGTGATCCGTCCTCCGTGCGTTAAAGCAGGAAACGTGTGTTACTATTAGTTAGAAAGCGGGGTTTAAGGCCTCGTCGCCAGCTGAGGGCTGCATGTGTCACGGGTTTGGTTACCCCACCTAGTCTCGGACGCGGGGCTAGGACCTGTGAGGGCAGGAGATCCAGGGTGGTGACCTGGGGATTCGTGGCTCCTTAAATAACTAAGTCGGGGAGAGGTCCCTGTCACAGTCTGAAGTATACATAAAAGCAGGATCGGTTGCTTTCGCCGGTTAGATTCCGAGCTGAGTTGAACCAGTGCCTGATGCAGAAGGAGGACGGTGTAGTGTGTGTGAAAGCGCCGTTAGAGTCGGCGTCTCGTCTGAAGTACGGGAGTCAATTAAAGTAACAAAAATAATTTGTGTCTAAAAGTGTGTGTTTGTGGTGCGCAGAAATTGCGGCAGGAGGCCGTGTCGCGAATTGTTGCAAACTGTGAAGTCAATTGGGGGGTTTAATTTGGTTTTATTTTTTATGGGGAAGAGAAACTGCGGTATCCAGTCCGTGGCGCAGTTTGAATAATTTGTGAGGCAAATGTGGCGCGATCTGAAGATCATGAGCCTAATTGTCCTAGTTAGGTTGAGGTGTATAAGAGCGGACGGCACCCGCTCTTTGTTCTGATTAGGGCGTTGTCCTGAATCAGCAGAAGTGTCTCGCAGAAAGTTTGAATGAAGTGTGTGTGAGCCAGCCTCGAGGGGCGAGTTCACAGGTGGAACAAAGGAAGAGTAAAATGTGCGTGTGTGTGAGAGAGAAAGTAAAGGTGGGGGCGAGTGACCAGCCTGTGAGTGTGTGTGAATTCTAGTGATGTGCGATACCACTGATTTCCTTTCCGATCCGATACCAAGTAATATTCAGGGTGGTATCGACGATACTGATCCGATACCGATACTTTGTACAAAAACATATTTTATTTATTGTATCTCAAATCATAGCGTCATAATGATTACAGGACATCAGATTACTTGTTCTTATCACTTAATAATGCAGAGTTCATCATATAGAAATAAAAAAACTGAAGTTGTGCACTATTTGAACACCTTGCCTGCCTGCAGCACTAAAGGACTCTGTGAGAAACGTCTGTCTCGCCCTAGCAGTACCTGTCCCTCTCCTCCTCTTCAGTTCACCTCAACATACACTGTCATATTCTGTGATATGATTTACTCTGAGGTGTTTGACAAGGTTAGTGATGTTGCCACAACCATACATGCCAAACCTCCCGATTTTCCCGGGAGAATCCCGAATTTCAGTGCCCCTCCCGAAAATCTCCCGGAGCCGCCATTCTCCCGAATGTCCACCCGGACAACAAAATTGAAAAACCATATTGCAGAATTCATAGCGCGGCCCAGCCAATTCCAGTTTCCAACAATGGCGGTAGCGACTTAGTTTTAATATTACTCTTATTTCTCTTTCTGGGTCGCAAAAAAACTTTTAACATATTTTCAGGTAAGAATGAAGCTGTGTAAACTTCAAATATCTGAGCCGACCGACACATCGTTTTCAACCCCCCGCGGTCTTTCGCTACTCAGGTTAAACATGATATATAAGTCACTTTGATAACTTAAAAATGTTATTGTTTGGCTTTTTCAGTGTTTTATTTGTTCGTGAGTAAATCGGTTTGGCTGAGATTAAAGTTATTAGATTAGATTAAATTTAACTTTATTAATCCCTCGGCAGGGTTCCTCTGGGGTTTTCACACAGCTGAATAAACGTCAAACAGAAAACTAATTAAACAAAGTGTGAGACGGTCGAGAGTTTACGTCAGCACCTGGTTATATTTTAGATAGCAACGAGCAGACGGCTGAGTTTCACTCCACCGAGGGAGTTCGTGACGTACTACCCGGCTTTCTTTAGACCACGAAGGCCGGGTCCTCAGGTGGAAGCAGCCTCTGAATTTGGACACCCCCGCTGTTTCCGGGCCGGCCAATAATAACGGTGACATTTAACGTATTTTATCCGATGAATAAACACTGTGAAATGTATTTATCACCCCCCAACAGCCCTTTTGAATGTCTCCCTAATTCTGAGGTCTCAAGGTTGGCAAGTATGGCCACAAAACCTCAGTTTTTGCCACATGTATCGCAAACCACGTCTCAGCGGTTTGTGGAGGTAAAGTATGTCCGCACAATTATGCTCAGCCATTGTCGTGAGTGCGCACGCCAAGGGGCTGCGAGACATTTATACAGCCGTATTTCGCACATGACTATGAAAGGCGGAAGAGGAAGTAGTTCCTTTGAATGTGGAATATCCGAATGTTATAGTTTCTTTCCACTGTGTTCCTGTTAATGATAAACTACAAATTTACCCTAAATTACTAAAATATCGATACTTTAATGTGAGAATCGATTCTACAACATAAATGACTGGTATCGGAGGAATCGATATTTCAGGATCGATCCGCACATCACTAGTGAATTCCTTGATGACAAATAGGGAGACAAAGTAGATTAGTTGATTTTCTGTGAAAATAATAATAGTCAAGAAATAGTGATCAAATAGGAGAAAATGAACTAAAGTAAATAAAGCAAATTAAAAAGTGGATTAGCGTTAAAGTAATGATAAATAAATTGATAAAAATTAACAGTGACATTTAAAGCTGACCAAGTATTCAAGGATGAATGAGAGCTGTTGGGGTGAAAGGAAAATGAGGTTGGAGGAGTGAGTTAACAGGTTAATGTGTGGGTGTAAAACAATGGGGTAAAAAAAAAAAAAAAAAAAAAAAAAAAAAAGAAAATGGTGAAAACAAAGAAAATAAAAAGTGTGGAAGTGTGAGAAAGTGTCTCCAACTGGGGGAAGCAGTGATGCTACGGGTCACCTTCTTCCCCTGCTGGACACAAAAGAAAACATAATTTGGAGTGTTGTGGATGAAAAGAATTAATAACAACATCAAGAAGATTTTTTGTGTTTGCGGTTAAGATCAAATAAAAATTTCATTTTGGGGGTTTAAAGTCAGTAGAGTTCAAAACAAAATAAGTAGAGATGTGTTGCTTTAGGAGTGATGAAAACATCTGCAGTCACAGTGAATAATGAAAGTCTCTCAGTCTGTCGATTACAGGTGGCGAATGGACCTGGATCAATTTTCCACGGGCAGCAGTCGGAAGAAAATTATAGGTTAAAATCATTAGAAAAAATAGAAACACCCAGCCAGAATTTTTGGCTGAATTGTTTTGCAGCTTCCCGTCCTCATCCTGAACAAGCAAGCTCCAAGGAAGCTAATCTCTCCCTGAAGACACCGAGTGCAGTTCCAGAAAGCACGAGCATGAACATCAACAGTGGACAGCAGTCCAAGAGACAATACCAGAGTTATGAGCAGAGAGGTCCAGCAGCACTGTGGGCAAACGGCATCAGAAAGAGAAGATCCACCATCTGGATTGGATGGATGGAGATGCGTTTCCAGCAAGCTACAACCTCACTGTGTGTGAAGGACCTTTGAGAAGACTGTCTGAGTTTTTTATTTGCCATGTTTGGAGCGAGATGGCAATGAAAGAGACAGTGGGACAAAGAGATACACGGGACAAAGCTGAAGAGAACTGACTGCCATTGGACAGAAAAGTGGGAGAGAAGAACGGAGAGAAAGGAGCAGGTGAGGACAGAGGCTGCTGTTTTAGTGTGGGGAATCAAATTGGGTTAAGGAATCCAGGGGGGACAAACGACTGCCTGGAAGTGGAGGATTGACACAGTGTCCAGACCACCACAAAAGGGGGAGGAAGACAAGCACTGAGGTATGCAAAAGTACTGTTAGGAAAAATGGAAAGTGACACCACACATGCACATGATATGCACTAGAGATAACACAAAATCACACACAAAGTCGCACACATCCAAAGAGGGTATTTTTAGAAGGGGTTAACAACACACAGTGTGGTTGCTGATGGTAACCTGCAAGCATTTGGGGTTTAGCTGTGCCTGACTATGACAGAATTTTTCATTTAGATGTTTCTGAAACAAAATTTGGAGTGAACGAAGTTTTGTTTCGGAAAAAAGGGGGAAGGTACATAAAAGGATACACAGAAATAGAAAATGTATTAACCCGACTAACACACACACACACACGTGTAATGAAGCTCATTAGGATCAAACACAATTTTAAGAAGGTAATACTGTTACCATCATCCTGTCTGGTTTATTGAGTGGGTTGAGAAGTGATACATAGACGACTGAATCAGTATTATTTTGGGGAAGATTATAGCAGGGGTGAACAGAATCCTGCAGCCAGAGTTTAAAAGAGTGAAACTAGCAGATTTTTTGTTTTGTTCTGTTTTGTTTTTGTTTCTGAAGTATGGGGAAAGTTTTACCATGGCACCAAGTTTTAGATTTGGTGTTTTTTCACCTATAAGAGAGAATATTCTGTGACAAGTCCCAAGACCGGGCTTCTGTATTTTTATTTACTTTTGTTTTTCAGTTTTATCTGTTATTTTTCATTTTATTTTTATTTTTGAACAGTGCACTGATTTCTGTTTGTGAATTTCATTAGACACAGTTTTCCCTTCAGTCATAAACATTTAGGACAGGTGGGTGGACTGCCTACCACTTATGTACAATACAGGCCCTGAGGTGACAGTTGATGATTGCCTGATTCCTTTCAGCGGTTGCTGTTCCTTCAAGGTGTACATTCCAAGAGAACCAGGGAAATGTGGTATAAAGATCTGGTGAGCGTGTGACGCCAGAAGCAGCTATGCCTGGAATATGCAGGTCTACACAGGGAAACCCAGTACTGGAAGGGCAGAAGGAAACCAGGGCATGTGTGTTGTGCTGGACGTGACAACCGGTCTCCAAGGGCGTAATATCACATGTGACAACTTCTTCACATCATATGCTCTTGGTCAGAAGCTGCTAAAAAGAAAGCTCACCATGGTAGGGACAGTGAGAAAGAACAAGCCTGAACTTCCCCCTGCACTGGTATCAGCCATAGGAAGAGAGACACTCTCATCAAAATTTGCTTTCACTGACACACAAACTCTTGTGTCAAATGTTCCAAAGAAGAATAGAAATGTCATCCTGCTGAGCACGCTACACAAAGATGTCCCTATCAGCACCACAGAGGACAGGAAGCCCCTTATGATCCAGGACTACAACAAGAACAAAGGAGGCATTGACTGCCTTGATAAGGTAATGCAAAGTTTCATCCATTTTATTTTATTTTTATTTATGTGAATCATAGCACTTCATGCTGAGTTTGGTCTTTGGTTTTCCATTTATTTTCAGTGCATATTCGTGTTTTTTCATTGCAGTTATTTCATTTCTAATTCTATAAATTCATGTTAAACACTACTTTGAGACATTGTTCACAGTTAAAGAATGCTGAATATTAAATAATATAAAAATTTGGTCATGAAAAATCGTTTTTGTGCTAATTTAAGAGGACCAGTCAATTTTGACAGGGAACACTAAAGTAAGGGACGGGAAGTAAACTTTTTTTTTTCAAACCTTTGAACACATTCTCACTCACTAAAAAAACTGCGAACCATTGTTGCATAACTGGGGCGGATTTTAAATCTAGCTTTAGCACAGGTGTTGCTTTTTCTTGCAGACAATGAAGACCATCCTGTGAACTGTTGCAAAGAATGATTGTGTCAAAAATAACATCAGTGTGTCGCATCGGGACACCAAAAGATTTATAGTCTCATAATGCATTTGATGACAGGGTATGTGTTTACTGGAAGAATATTTCTTTGCTGCTATTCACCACACCTCTTGGCATGCCTCTGCATTGTGTCTGCAATGCTTTTACTCCTTTGTAAAAGAAACAACAACAAAAACATTGCACATGTATAGAGGGAGGAGTAGAACTAAGATCAAGAAAAAAAAGCAGGTGCATGTGGAGAGGTGAGGTTTTCATGTCATGTCATTCTGTTGGGTAGAGGTCAGGTTTTTCCACACTAAACTGTCTCATCAATGTTTTTATAGACCTTATTTTGTGTATTAGTGCATTGCCGTGTTGGAACAGGAAGGGGCCATTCCCAAATTGTTTCCACAAAAAGCATGAAATGGTCCAAAATCTCTTGGTATGCCAAAGCATTAAGAGTTAATTCACTGGAACTAAGGGCTCGAGTGCAACTCATGAAAGACAATGTGGGTAACTCTGGCCACACCTTAAAACAGGGCATGTAGAGCAGCTAAAATGAAAAGATTTATCATACTTTGTTGTAGGAGAACTAAGCACAAAGGTAAAAAAACAAACAGAAAAAAACATGGTTCAAGCTAAATTGCACGCCACCAATGAAGCTAGGGTCACACAAGACGAGACTGCAGATTAAGAATTGCAAGAAAGTCTGGCTCCATGCATGAAAAATATGAAAAATGTGACACCAATAGATACACATATATTTGTACAATAATTTGACTTTTAGACTTTAAAACTCCCCATCACTAAAGATATTGTTTTATACCTACACTGTTCTAGCTTGATAGCATAAAGCATGATAGTGTAGTATCACATCACAGTCACAGTGACATGCTAGTGGTGTAGTAGAATGTTATGTAGAAAGTTCTGTATGAAAGCAAGATGCCCAAGGGCTTAGCATGGTTTTCTGTTGCTGTGATGTCCCACCCTGATCTTCATCTGCTGGCAGTGCTAGTGTTGGTCTCATGAACAGAACACAGTGACCTAGTTTGTCAAATGTAATAAGATGAGTAACTATAGTACAAATGCCCATCCGTGCATTTTTCTGGTCTTTGCTGTTTGTGTTTTTTTGTTGTTCTCTCTCTGGTGAGGTAGAAATACTACCTCACCAGGCTTTCACTATGCCTACAGGTTGTCAAGGTTCTGAGGAGGACTAACCCCTGAAAAGCAAGTGGTGCTGAAAACACCTCCATGCTTTGAGGTTCTGTGCTACAGAGCTGGTTGAGGTGTTTACAGACATTTTTAATTTGTCCCTCACCCAATCAGCTGTACCCACATGCTTCAGGTCCACCACCATAGTGCCCCTCCCAAAGAAAAACAACATAACCGGTTTGAATGACTGTTACCCCATCGCACTCACTCCAACTGTAATGAAATGTTTTGAGAGCATAGTCATGTCCCATATCAAAAAAGCCATCCTGGACACATTAGATCCTCGAATGCTGATTATAGAAAGTTCAGCATTCAACAAGCACCTTGAGGCAACTTTTGTTGTGATTTGGCGCTATATAAATAAAATTGAATTGAATTGAATTGAACACCGTCATCCCAAACAGACTGGCGGGAAAACTCTTCACTCTCGGACGTAAACAAACATATAGAGAGAAACGAGAGGGAGCGAGAACACGACATCACAGGAAGGCTGACTGGTGAGGACCGTCGGACCTCGACATAATGAATCACTGACTAATTGTTATCCACTGACTATTGTTGAATAACCTGACCTGTACATTTGCAATTATTGAACATTTAATACAACTTCATACAATATAAGCAATTATGACATTTGGAATATCTTAATAACTGTGACAGTGCTGCATAACTACTTGCCCTTTAAAATTTTAATTACACCCTACTCTTGTGTACTCTTATTCTTTTTATGGTTAGAGTTAAGTTTATTCTTTAGTTAGTTGTTTATTTAGTTGTGTGAAGGGAACTTGCAAAGTAAGAATTTCATCGCTCAGCGTAACCATTTGTGTTTTGCAGTGTAGATGACAATTAACTTCTTGAATCTTGAATTACCACTGACCCCTAACCCGCCTTGAGGCAACTTTTGTTGTGATTTGGCGCTATATAAATAAAATTGAATTGAATTGAAACCTGAAAAGAACTTTTTCCACGATTAGGAAAGCTGCTAGCGCTTTCTTCTGCAGTGCCCAAATGCGATAATTACAAATACCAACTGTGTGATTTTCCCAGTCTTTCCAGTTTGGGCATGTTTGTCTTGCTTTATTATACCTACTCATTTCCGCATTTCAGCTGCAGCATTCAAAGTATGTAGTACACAGGAAATAATGTTACCGCAGTTTTAAAAAATATATAAACCAGTTCTTCTCTGGATGAAACCTGCATGCTCAACAAGCCCTAACACATTCCTTATCAGTTTTAGATTTTTTTTTTTTTTTACAGTAGTTTTCACTCCCAAAATTTAGTGATGCATGTCTGCCTCTCAAATATTTTTAGATGTGTTCCTTTGATAGTAGAAACTCCCTCATCAAGCTGACTGATTTCGAACCATTAATTTGCATTGCTGCAAGTAGAAAATAAAGTCATTATAGAAATATTTTGGCAACTCTTTAAAAAATGCCTTTCATCAGAGTTTAAACTGTAAATGTCAAAGTTAGAACACAGTGTTCTAGTTTGCCAAATGTAATAACACGAGTGACTAACGTACAAATACCCATCCGTGCATTTTCTGGTCTTTCCTGTTTTTGTTTTTTTTGTTCTCTCTCTCTCTCTCTGAGCCATTCTGAGATGATGGCTGTCAACACACAGCCAAAAAAGGTGTGCTACTTCTTTGTGGGGGATGGAGCACACAGGTGAATCATGCAAGGACATTTGTTTGCAGCTAAACTCCATGCCAGCTACCGAGCTAACTTGGCAGGGCATTTTTAAGGAGATTGTACACTTGTAAATGTACCCATGGATATTGAGCCTATTATATTATCTTCTAGGTTACTTGGGGGATTCTGTTGGTGTCCTGTAGTGTGATGAGAATATTAGGTAATACATTATAACACAGCTGTAACTAAGTGTATTTTCAATGTCATTTATATCGAATTTACATTGTAATTGTATTTAAAAGTATATTCACTAGAAAAAGTGGTTGACAAGTCGGGTTTTTACAGGGAAAAAAGACATACTACTCAGCAGGCCTTCACTATACCTACAGGTTGTCAAAGTACAACAGTGGTGTAAAAGGAGCACATATACAGAACTAAAATATTGTCCAACACAAGGATGGTGTGACAGAGCAACACTAAGCTGTATGAAAAACTCATGTTTTACAAATCACTGTACCCAATTCATCAGCTGATTTAACTGAGATATAGATATCTATATATCTTGTTTGTTTGTTTGGTTTCTGTTTTGTTGTTTTTTTCAGTAGAGATGGTCACTGCCCTCTTTTTAAGATTGGAGAACAGTAGGTGGACAGATCCATTTTGACTTCTAACAGCATGCTTTCAAAATACAGAGCCAATCAAATCAAACTGGAGATAGAAAACTAAAACAATGATCAAAATGTGTTCTGAAGTGAAATACTGAGCAGTTAGTATTATTGTAGCCACCATCCAGTTTCCCCTTTACCTGAAAGAAGGGGCAAATCATAACATACCACTGTGCCACAATTAGGGATGGGTACCAGTATCCGGTGCCATTATGGCACCGGTTCTGACATAAACGGTAGTAACCAGACCAAAAAGCAGCGCACATTTCGGTGCTTTTTTTTCCTGAGATGTCACACACTTTGGATTCTAGCCAATCATTTTACCTTTGCAAGCGTAGTAGGCGGGCCCACGTACGTATGTTCTTTTAGAGCTGAGCTACAGATTAAAAATGCCCAAGGCGAAGCGGTCAAAAGTCTGGCTCTTTGTGCGTAATCTGGACCAAAAGCTGGCCTTCTACTGCTCCTCAAATTGATTACACAAAACATCCTATGAATTGTGTCTAAACTGATCATATCTCTGCTTTGTTTGATATCCAAGAAAGATTTTGTCAATGAAATGTCTCACAGTGACATCAGCATGACGCATGAGGATGAGACAAAAGTTTCCAGTTCAAGAAGTTTCTGCACCACACCTGACAACATGTCTTTGTGTCATAATGTTCTTAACTTTCCTCCTGTTCCAGCAAAGCAGAGATGCTGACTTGAGACTTGCAAATGCGGAGGTGTCAGATGTGATATTGTCAACTGATTCATTTAGACTTTAGGTAGCTCACGGAAAGACACATGACACAGACAGAGCAGACATGGAATAAAACGTAAAGAGAGGAATGACACAGGAGACTGTGATGAGACAGAGACAAGGAAACACTAACTAGAAATAAACTTAAAGGCAAAAAGAACTAAACTCAAGACTAAACAGTAAAACCTGAACTTAAACATCTTAGAAAATGCAGCAAAGGAATCATATTAGTAGTAGTAGTAGGGTCTACCTCACAATATGAAGCACTTTGAAGTGACTGTTTATGTGACTTGGCGCTGTATAGATAAAATTAAACTGAATGTAAAACTGAACTGACTGCAAAATAAACATGGCCCTAAAGGGCATCGATTCACTATTCTTTTTAGTGAGCTCCGATTCCCGTACACAAGTGTCATTACTGAGATCCTACTGAATAAAGTCTGCATTTGGTCTGGTCCTATAAAGAATGATTGTGAGGATGTTCACCTTTCATAAGAACATGCGTGAGCAGGAGAAGAAAGACATCATCACAGAAGCTTCATCACCAGAATTCATGGAAAGAGCTGAAACTGTTGCTTTTTATTGGGGTGTTTTTCTTGTTTTTCGTTTACTGTTTATATCTGCTAAAACAATAACTGGCAGAAGAAATGTAAAGGCTGGATATGACATGCAAGTAGATTTTTCCCTTGGTCCATTGCAAGAGAGGTTTTACATCTGATTGCCTCAAGGCCTTATGATATCCTCCACAGATTTATGATCACCTCTTTTATTGAAACTTAAGTGTTTTAATCAACCTTTTTACAGCTGTGGTGTTCCCAGTCAAAAGTGACCACCATAATGACACCAATAAGTATCCAGACTATATTCATCCATCAGACAGAAAACATCCCCATACACCTCCCCAACTCACTCACTCACTCACTCACACACACATTTTGCGGGTACACATCTTTTTTCCCGCGCTTATGTGCTGATCCTTCCACGTGGATCAACTGTCACAGTCCTGGGCCTATGGCCCAGTGTTTTCATTTTGTACTATTGTTTATTAGTCTGTTCTCTTCTATTGTTCATGACTACTAGGGTTTTGGTTTCTGATTTCTTGTTCTTCTGGGTTGTGATTTGTAGCTCTTAGGTTTAATTCTGCCCTCGTGTTATTCTCTTATTCCCTAGTCAATCAAGTCTCGTGACCCTCCGGTCCCTGTACTGTGTTCCCTCTGTACTGTGTTAGTATTGTCTCTGAGTTCAGTCTGTGCATTTCCTGTTTTACTTTAAAGGTCTTGTCTCATGTTAGTGTATTCTGCTTTACGTCCTTGTCTTGTCTAGCCCAATGAGTCCCAGGTGTGTGCCCACCTGTTCCTCGTTTCCTCATGTGCCTCCCAGTGTATTTTAGTCCCTGTCAGTAAGTTCTTCTTGTTGCGTCAACCAGTCAAGTGATACCAATAGATTACATACATTTGTACTATAATTTGACTTTAAAAATCCCCATCACTAAAGATATTGTTTTATACCCACACTGTTCTAGCTTGATAGCATAAAGCATGATAGTGTAGTATCACATCACAGTCACAGTGACATGCTAGTGGTGTAGTAGAATGTTATGTAGAAAGTTCTGTATGAAAGCAAGATGCCCAAGGGCTTAGCATGGTTTTCTGTTGCGTTTGAGTCTGCGTGTTTACAGCAACACCTCAGAGGAGAGAACTTTTTAAATTAGTTAACTTACTTGCAACTTAACTTGTATCACTAGTGATCATTTTGGTGTCATATTTTGACTACAGTAAGAGATCATTTAAAAGTTTAGGTTCTTCTTTTCAGTGTATTAGCAACTCTTAAAAAAATAAAAATGCAAAGCCTGTTGCTGTGATGTTCCACCCTGATCTTCATCTGCTGGCAGTGCTAGTGTTGGTCTCAGGAACAGAACACAGTGTTCTAGTTTGTCAAATGTAATAAGATGAGTAACTATAGTACAAATGCCCATCGGTGCATTTTTCTGGTCTTTGCTGTTTGTTTGTTTTTTGTTGTTCTCTCTCTGGTGAGTTAGAAATACTACCTCACCAGGCTTTCACTATGCCTACAGGTTGTCAAGGTACTGAGGAGGACTAACCCCTGAAAAGCAGGTGGTGCTGAAAACACCTCCATGCTTTGAGGTTCTGTGCTACAGAGCTGGTTGAGGTGTTTACAGACGTTTTTAATTTGTCACTCACCCTCAAAGTCTGTCTACACATTGCATTTTGGTGCTTATTAAAGAGTTGAAGCTCGGTCAGTTAATTGATGGTCAGAAGCTTCGTCCGGCGCGACTGTAAAGTGTGCATTTATTGGTGGTTATTTTGAGGAGCTGTTGGGAGGATGCTATTTGAATAACCAGGTTATTCATTATTGTCTTTTATTCATTTATATCTTTTGATTAAGCTTTTAGTAGAGGTTCTTGATTAAAACATTTATTCAACATATTACAGATATAGTTTCAGTTAGGTTATTATGCACATGAGAATTGGCCTCTCTTCTCATAAGACAAAGTTCGTGTGAGGTCGAGCCGCACACACACACATACACACACACACCTGCACACACTGTAGGTAGGCTTATGTTCTAGGTGAGAGTTCAGATATATTTGCTTGCAACTGCATTTTTGTGCGTGCAGAATTGCTAGTTTGTTGCAGAGCATGGCCCGAGGTTTTGGAGAAGCGAGAGTCAGGAGATGGACAGGAAGCACCTTCCGCGGAGACAATGTTCTTTTCAAACTGTGTTAAAAGTCATTGTGGTTTTGATTTGACGTATGCATATATTGTATCTTCTTAACGCATGAGGGGGCGTTATAAATTTCACTGATGGTATAAAAACAACTGATTGTGTATTGTTCGAGCGAGATCGATGCTGTCTGCGTACAGTGTTCATCTCCCACGCGTGTTCATTAAAATCATCGTTTGACTCCACCCGGCCGGATCAGTGTTGTTATTTTGGAATTCCTCCTATATCCCTCCTCAATATTTGAACCCTTAACACAGTCCTTATCAGTTTTAGATTTGTTTTTTTTACAGTAGTTTTCATTCCCAAAATGTAGTGATGCATGTCTGCCTCTCAAATATTTTTAGATGTGTTCCTTTGATAGTAGAAACTCCCTCATCAAGCTGACTGATTTCGAACCATTAATTTGCATCGCTGCAAGTAGAATATAAAGTCATTATAGAAATATTTTGGCAACTCTTTAAAAAATGCCTTTCATCAGAGTTTAAACTGTAAATGTCAAAGTTAGAACACAGTGTTCTAGTTTGCCAAATGTAATAACACGAGTGACTATCGTACAAATACCCATCCGTGCATTTTCTGCTCTTTCCTGTTTTTGTTTTTTTTGTTCTCTCTCTCTCTCTCTCTCTCTCTCTCTCTCTCTCTTTTTTCCATGTGCATGTTCTCACAAAGACTGCTGAATCCTGCCCTTAACTACAACCTTAAAAATCCTCTTTCGGTGTGTGATCTTGAATCAACACGTGTCCTTGTTTAAACCGAGGAATTCTGAGATGATGGCTGTCAACACACAGCCAAAAAAGGTGTGCTACTTCTTTGTGGGGGATGGAGCACACAGGTGAATCATGCAAGGACATTTGTTTGCAGCTAAACTCCATGCCAGCTACCGAGCTAACTTGGCAGGGCATTTTTAAGGAGATTGTACACTTGTAAATGTACCCATGGATATTGAGCCTATTATATTATCTTCTAGGTTACTTGGGGGATTCTGTTGGTGTCCTGTAGTGTGATGAGAATATTAGGTAATACATTATAACACAGCTGTAACTAAGTGTATTTTCAATGTCATTTATATCGAATTTACATTGTAATTGTATTTAAAAGTATATTCACTAGAAAAAGTGGTTGACAAGTCGGGTTTTTACAGGGAAAAAAGAAATAATACCTCAGCAGGCCTTCACTATACCTACAGGTTGTCAAAGTACAACAGTGGTGTAAAAGAGCTGCAAACCAAGTATGATACATTCTTGGTCCATCAAATTAAGTTTGCTCTTTAGCTAGACTTTAAGTCTAGCTGTAACAGGTCTAAAATTAAGATTTCGACTCACTTTCTATCCTCAGCCTTTGGATGTCAGTTTCTCTTGATCTGTTGTCACTATGTTTGAAATCTGCCAATATTTTCATTATAGCTTGCACTATTTGAACATGTTGTGTTTAAAACTACTCGTATAGCAGCATATTTAATATACTGTGGTAACCAGGAAAAGGAAACAGCCAAGTTATCATTATCGTCACCAGTGAGTTGTAGAATTAGACTGCTGATTGAATAGAAGCACAAACCTGACATCTAGTGGTGAACACAGTTACAGTGCATGACACCATGTACTAAAAGGTCAATCGTCATTAGATTCCTCATGTTGTTTTTCTTACAAACACGCTGATCATGTTTATTCTCCTGCAGCAGTGGTCTCAAAAGTAATTCTTTATTTTGATTTTTTTTTTTTTAAACAGCAAAGTAAATTTTTATGTGAGGAAAAAAAGGGGAGTCTTAAATGTCTTGATGCATGCTCAAGTCTTAAATGTTTTACTGCTCTTTAACATGAAATATAATGAAGATTTGCCACAAAAGCACATATACAGTACTAAAATATTGTCCAACACAAGGATGGTGTGACAGAGCAACACTAAGCTGTATGAAAAACTCATGTTTTACAAATCACTGTACCCAATGCATCAGCTGATTTAACTGATTTATAGACAGTGTTGGGAAGGTTACTTTTAAAATGTATTCCATTACAGAATACAGAATACATGCCCCGAAATGTATTCTGTAACGTATTCCGTTACGTTACTCAATGAGAGTAACGTATTCTGAATACTTTGGATTACTTAATATATTATCATGCTGTTTACAACTACGTGAATGTACTATTGCTGTGATTTATTACTGTTACTGAAGGTCCGCTGCTCCGAACCGTAGTAAAGGGACCTCTGGCTAATACGGTGGGTTCTGTGTCGGGCTCATAGCCGAAAAATAGCTTTACTTTGTTGCAGGGTTTTAATAGTTTTGCAATTTTCATTAGTTTTTATTTTTATTTAGTTTTGACTTCAGATTTTTAATTTTATATCAGTTTTAATTAGTTTTTACCAATTTTTTGCTAGTTTAGTTTAGTTTTTATTTTTTTGGAAATCCTTAGTTTCAGTTTAGTTTTGATTAGTTTCAGTTATAGTTTTAGTTGTGTTTGCAATAGTGTAGTAGGCGGGCCCAGGTACGTATGTTCTTTTAGAGCTGAGCTACAGATTAAATATGCCCAAGGCGAAGCGGTCTAAAGTCTGGCTGTACTTCACAGCAAAAGATGCAAGCTCAGCAGCCTGCAACAAGTGCTTTAAGGTAATACTGTGCAAAGGAGGTAACACCTCAAATCTGATGAAACACCTGGCGACGTATAGAATTTTGTTAAAAGCCGAGAAATGCACAGTATTTGATAGGTCTGTGAAGGTTTTCAGTCATCCAGGTCACTGTAGTCAAAGGAGCTTGCAAAGAAAAGCGTCTGGACTTCTTTAAATTGCTTGAAGACGTTTCACCTCTCACCAGAAATCTGGGACTCCCCACCATTTGACCTTAGAACTGAAGAAGCTTCTCGGATGAGAGGTGAAACGTCTTCAAGCAACTTAAAGAAGTCCAGACGCTTTTCTTTGCAAGCTCTTTTGACACCGTATTTGATAGCTTGCTGCGAGACCTTACACAGAGCACATCTACTGCGGGTGTGGTGCCTGTTATCGGACCCGGAGTTAGCAACATCCCCCAAGAACCCGAAGACGAGAGTCCTGGCCCCTAGCCCTCCCAGTGTAGCAGAAATGATGACGGATGATAATGGCAGCAGCAGCCGTTCTTCTCTGCGTGAGTAGCTTAATGTTGTTCGTGTGTAATTTACGTTGAGTAGGCTAACCACGTTATTACATTAATGCAGGTAAGGTGAACTAGCAAACACCATCATAGTTACATGCGGCTGTCTTCTTGTTTAATGGCAGATAATTCCTTCACCCTGGCCAAAAAGGCTAAAATGACCAAAGAAAAAGTGGGAAACAGCTAAACATGAGAGGTTTTTAGACAAAATTGGTGTTTTTTCCATTGATTAAGTACTGCTTCCAGCCAAGCGTGATACCATATATGCCCTATAGCTGCAGAAAAGGCTAACATTGTTATCTTTTTACAAAAAAACAGCTAAAGATAAGAGGTTTTTGGACAAAGTGTGTGTTCTCCATTCTTTAAGCACCGGTTCGAGCACCGTTTAAGCACCGGCACCGTTTCAAAAGTACCGGTTTGGTACTGGTATCGGATAAAACCTAAACGATACCCATCCCTAGCCACAATAAGCAAAAAAGGTAATGAGTGTGTTTGTGTGTGATTAAGACTAGTTGTGTGAGATACAGCAATTTATCCAGGACCAAGTAAATACAGGAATAGTATTGCTGATACCAATACCAGTACAAATACTGATACTTTCAACTTATAAAGGCACCTTATGTAGGAGAGATCGATGTGTCACTTTGCCAAATCTGAACACAATTTAATGACACCTAAATCATTTTGATTTTGACTTTCCAGGATAATTAGTTAACACAATAAAACAAACATGTCAGCTATATTGCGTTTTGAAACTGTCTTTTTTGAAGACCTGTAATATAAATATGTCTTTATAGCACTTTGGAACCACTTCTGTTCATGTTCATGTTTGAGGTATATATATTTTCATCTCCAATAAAATAATAAATTCATTTATTTAACAGAATTCAGTGGGCTGAATATATTATTTGAAGAACTGAATATAGTACCTGAAGTTGGCTATTTCTTGACTTCTACTGAAATCACAACCAGGACAAGAGTGATGGATGGCAACATTGATTACTCTCATGAGAACAAAACTCTTTTTATCAACAATATAGGGCTGCTGCACAATCCCTAAAAATCTACATTTTCCCCTTAAAAAGCACCAGACATTTTTGCCCTTTAACTTATGTTACAGTCATATAGTCACACAATGTTATAAATAATGGCATAATCCAAAAAAGACTTAAACCTCTAAAGTGTCATTAAGGAAAAAATTGCTTTGTAAGGAGTTATTAGTAAAGCACTTTCTCAGGACATTGTTAGGCTAATTAGGAACAAACGTTACACAAAGGTTTATAAGCTACACATGTGTAGCCTTTTTTTATGTTGTGTATTATACAGATTGTAACCATGTTAATTTCACCATGTTTTTACGGAGTAATTGAAAATGAACACAATTTCATCCTAGATTTTAGACATACAATATTACTGTACATTGATGCAATTAACTCAAACACATCATACAACACTACAAAACTGTTTTTATAGAGGATTGGTTAGGTTTTGATGTCAAGATGTCTTGGTTAAATTCTAGGAAAGACCACAGCAAGAGTGATGATCTCAACACAGTGACAACAGTGGACAGAGGTCACAACAAATTATGTCAAAGAGGTTCCATGTCTATTACAATTTGATGCAAACAGGGTCCTGCGCAAGTATTAATTCAGTCACTTCCTTCTTTTCATTCAACAATAGTTCATAATCTTGTAAGAAATGATGAGACCAGTTGCTAGAGTTTGAGGGGATTTATGTCCAATTCTTGTTTGGATTTTAGCTGCTCGACAGTCATGGGTCTTTGTTGAATTTTTTTGGAATGTTACGAACAGCTTATTGTTAATTTGGATCTATGAAAACAAAAGGAATTAAAAGAAGAATGCCAAGGAACACTTCTCTGTGACATTTGCAGTGTTTCACTTGAGAGAAAAATAAACATTAAACATAATATGCCTGCTGAACACTACTGAGTAACATGAGCCAACAGCAAACATTATAATGTGTCTTTATGCAAAACTATCACATAACATTAAGTTAAATAAATATTAAATAACTACTTCCAGGGTTTAAATAATTTATTTATAACAGTGGTTGTCATTTTCCAAAAAAACAACAAAAATAAATAAATAAATAAATAAAAAGAGCAGAGACCTAACTACTATTTTGTTTAAAATAAATAAATAAATAAACTAAATGTAATTTTCTGAATAGGACAAACCCCTTATGAACCATATAAGTCAAAAAGAGAAGATTAAGTCTTGAAAGAAGCATTTAATAACAGACAAACAAAAAATATATGACAGATTCCTTAGTATGAATGAGGATATCCAGTTGTTGTTGTTCTGGCAGCATGTAGTGGCTTTATTTAAGCAATTTATGTTTTCCTTTATGTTGTTACATGTTTTATTAGCACATTGCCACACTCATATGCTGCATGCTAATTGTGTTAGCGAGAATTAGCATTTTAACACCCAAACCATTTGAATCAATGCATTCTTTTTGGCCAAGTGATGTACTGGAACAAACTAAGCAATTTCCTCCCTCTCCTTTTATACAGTTCCTTATTTGTTGATAGCGCCATATATAGCTTGATAATTACACCATGCAAGTTTTTCTTGACTCATCTGCCTGTTGTTGTTTTTTTGTTTTTTAATGTAATCATTTTACTGATAATGCACATTGAATTTACATGTTTTTGAATTTCTCAAGCAAGAGTATTTGCATGTATTTAATTTTTTCATTCATTAACTTAAAAATGTATTTTAATCTGCCTCAAGTAGACAGTCCTTTGTGGAATTTCAATATATGTCATTTTGAGGTTGGGTTCTTTTTTTCATTTTGTAAAAAAAAAAATCATCCTTTTTACCTTTTTATGTTACTTAATTTTTGGTTACCTAAGACCAGCAAGACAATGAAAGTTTAACTGAAGAGCAGTTATTCAAGTTTTTCAGTTCAAGTATCATAATACAAGACAACACTAACCCCTAATTGTACTTATGTGATGTTTGTGCACTCTACAGCATTGATATGGAACAAACAATGAATACTTTTTAAAAAATAAATATAATTTTGTTATTGTTTTCCTATGGGCTTACTCCTAGTTTCCATATTTGCACATTTGGTTCTCATTTGAATAGTCCACCACCAGAGGTGGGTAGTAACAAGTTACATTTAGTCCGTTACATTTACTTGAGTAAGTTTTTGAAAAAAATGTACTTTTAAAGTACCTTTTTTGCACGATACTTTTTACTTTTACTTGAGTACATTTTTAAGAAGAAACGGTACCTTTACTCCGCTACATTTGCAAAATTTGACTCGTTACTGTTTAAAAAACAATTAGTTTAACACATTAGATAACATGCTGCCAGTGGAGTTTCCGGTAACGTTTTTACCAATCGGATGTGGCCATTCAGTCACATGACCAGTTTGAAACTGTGACAGGCAGAGCCGCCCAAGCCTTTCAAAGTAGCGGACACACGTAAAGAAGAAACACATGAAAACATGGCAGAGCCAAGTGTCTACACTAGAGCTGAAGAGGATGAACACCCTTGGCCTCATATACAAAGAATGTTTTGCATAAAAGCAGTACAAAAGAACAGCTATGTCTTCGGTGTCGGTGAGAGCCAAAACAAACTTTTCAGCGTGAAAAAACGTGTAACCTGAGGAAACGGTAAGTTTTCTCTAAATATCTTTTTAGCTGTGGTT
The DNA here is from genome assembly GCF_056152115.1 of Neolamprologus brichardi. Lineage (NCBI taxonomy): Eukaryota > Metazoa > Chordata > Actinopteri > Cichliformes > Cichlidae > Neolamprologus > Neolamprologus brichardi. Next base: position 27,723,171 of record NC_142124.1, on the reverse strand, counting down.
AGCTGGATGTCAGTCTCATGTTACAGCAGACTCGCAGCTCGAGCTGTCGAAGGGACGAGCTGTCGAGCTCGAGCTGCGAGTCATATTTTCGGCGCTACGTTGTAGTGAGATAAGTTTGTGGGTGCTTTGTGCAGCTTCAGCTGTCCTTTTAACTGCTCGCTGGTTAGCTAGCGTGAGCTATAAGCTAACAGCTAGCCTGGTTAATGACTCTAGAGTTCCACGCACATGTAAACAGCTCATCTCTACTGCTTTAACTGTTAAAACAGAAGGCAATACTGCGGGTAACAGGGTTTATTATGTGAAACAGCAGATTGTTTAGTTTAAACAGTCTGGATTAAGCTGGACAAATACTGTGCGATTTTTTTTTTCAGTCGCGTTATTCAGCTCCTGCTTAAACTGTACAATTGAATCGAAGGGTTAGAAGTTCATAGGTGACGATGCAGGGTCTCACAATATACAGCCCGATGCTCTGATGCAACTTGTGTGTTCAAACTGTCTGTCCATAACAGCTTAACATACAAAATCTGTCTCTCGCTCTCCCTCTCTCTGTCTTTCGCTCACACAGACACACACACCACCACCATCAACTTTGCTAAATTACTTATGAAAAACATTTGCCAGGCAGCTGCAATTGAGCAGCAGTGTCCATCCAGCTCTTTTCATGGTTGTTGTAGTCGTGATAATTTTGTTGGAATGCTACTACGCAAGTAACCCTGGCAGAAGGGGTTACATGAATAGGATGAGGGACCTATGGATTCTTTGATACCCAACATCCACAATGACGGCGAAACAACTAGTAGCTCAGTGTTCCAACGTTCGAAGGAAGGGACTGCTCTCACAGCTAGAGACTGACGAGGTACAACATAAAAAATGCTACGACAAGGGGGAGCCAGGATGCCAGGTCAAGTTGAACAGCCACAAGGGGCAGTACCCTTCATGGAGAAGGAGGCTAGAGGCTAAGATCAAGGTAGCACGGAGGGAGGTTAGTCAACTATCGGAGTTGCAGAAAGGCGCGATGAGGAAGGTGCCTAAGAAGTACAGGAAGCTGTCTATACCTGAGGCCTTGAAAACTGCCAAGCAAAGACTCACAGCCTTGTCCAGCCGCTTGAGGAGGTACACCAGAGCGATAGAAGGCAAGAGAATAAACCAGCTGTTCTCCACGGAACCAGCCAAGGTGTACTCTCAGTACTCTCTCTCAACAATATGAGCACCACCAAGGCAGAACAATTCTCCCATATGCTCTTCCAGTATTGTTCTGCCTCCAGCCTGTTCTCATATTGTTCCCTTGCCACTGAGACTACACCTTGGCTTGGAGTGTGACGCTTATTTTGTGCGACGAAAAATAATCAAATATAATTTTATCTTTATATTTTAATATCACAATAATCTTTCAATTTAGAACTACAAGTTTAAAAGAATTAATACAAAAAAATACACTTCAGCTAAAAACTTGTAATTCCCAAACCATGCAGAGCCGCAGTATAAGGACTAAAAAGCCGCATGCAGGTTGCCGACCCCTGGTGTAGGGGGTCATATGATTGTTGAGTTTTTCTCTGTATTTATTATTATAGGATATACTGTATGATATAAAGCACCTTGAGGCGACTGTTGTTGTGACTTGGCGCTATATAAATAAAATTGAACCTTGATATGCCACACCTGTGAGGTGGGATGGATTATCTCGACAAAGGAGATAAAGGAGAAGTGCTCACTAACATAGATTTAGACAGATTTGTGGACAATATTTGAGAATGATGGGTGTTTTGTGTATGTAGAAAATGTTTCAGATCTTTGAGTTCAGCTCATGAAAAATGGGAGCAAAAACAATGCATTTGTATTTTTGTTCAGTGTATGTGAGACAATGTGTGATGCTCAGTTTTACTCATGATGGTAGCTTTTTGGTTTGTTTTTACAACTCCTTTTGTGGTGTTATCATTGCAAAAAAAAATGACCCAGCAGTAATAGCTCACTATACACGCAAACTAAACCATCTGGAGAAAAGTTGATTTGATTATCATCACTCATCTCAGGAAGTCATTGTTATCCTAAAGTGCATTTCTGTGGGTAAATTCCAATAAATTAATATGATATGATATTTTTTCCCTTTAATGAAATGTTTGTATTTATTTTTTGTTAATTTACTCTGTTAATATCTTTGTCTGACATTAAAATGTGTTCTGTTGTCTGAAGTAAGGGTGACGAATATGCAGAAAACAAAAACCAGAAAGAGGGCAAACACTTTTTCATACCACCACATGTATTACAAAATTGAAACACAGACAGTGAAATTAATCTATTTTAAACAGAAAATGAATGTATTCCAGACAAAATGTTAACTTCTAACTTTAGCAGAAAATATAATAAAAATAAATTATTTTTTTATATTTTTTATATTATCCCCAATTATCCACTTGGAAGAGAGAAGAGAAATTTTGTAATGATAGGTATGGTCCTCTCCATTCGCCAAAACCTCTATCACTGAAGAACAAGTGGTCACTGAATGAGTTGATTGTCAGGGTCCCTGTGCCTACCCGGTCGGCTCAGTATGGCTACATATGTTTATATTCTTTTTTGTTCCTGCTCTCTCCCTTCCCCTTTTTCCCTCCTCCCTCTGCCTGGGCGGAGCTCACCTGTGGGCTCCTGCCCTTGGCCCACGCACCTGGTCACAATCACGCACCTGTGGCTCATAACGAGTGTTCCAGCTCCTTTATAAGATGGGAGCTCTGTGTTTCTCGTCGCTGGACCGTTGCCGACCCTCGTCAGTGTAACCCCAGCTCAGTTAACTCTAGAGTGTTTTCACAGCGATCTTCCTTTGTAATCCCTTCGTGTCTCTGTGTACAGATTCCCTGGACCAACCCCTGTGTTACCTGAGTGATTGGAGCGTGAAGAGGAGCGTGAGGAGTGGACGGAGTGTGTGTGTGTGACTTTCGACGTCTTTCCCGTTCGTGTGTGGACCCCCAGAGCCCGGCTTTCCCCTCACTTTTGTATATATTCACCTGGTGTATCATAATAAAGACTCTTGTGCTTTCACGACCTAGAGCCTGCGCGTGAGTCCGTTCAGTCCCGTTGTGACATTGATGCCTAGTATTTTATGATCTGAATGAAATGCTACTGAATTCAGAATCATCTCTGGCATTTTTGCACCATGATCTTGCTATATATCTCATGCATTAACATTATGCATATATTTAATTTTGTTTGATTATAGATATTGAAACAGGTTTTAATCAGACTGGTACAAATGTTATTTTTTAGTTGCAGTGAAGCATATGACAAAAATTAAAAGCTATGCTTTAGCTATTAGCAATGCCTCGTGCCCTAAGTAGCCATTCAATTTACTTGAATCGTTGAATCTCTCCCTTCTTAATCTATTTTTTACCATGTTTACTTCATCTTCCTCCGCCTCATCCTTATATCTCCACAGGTGGTGGTGGCAGAAGCAGCCTTTTGTCACTGTGAGGCCTGTACCCCTATCTTTTTTTTAAAGACTACTTGAAAATGCGTCCCACCTCAGCAGCGATGGCATGCTGTGAGATACACTGCTTTTGCAGTTCAACAGCCCAACCACGTTTAAAAAGAGAATGTTTTTTGCCTTTGCCATCAGAACATCATGACAGTGTGACTACCTGACAGAAAATGGCAAAGAATCCACATTTTTGCACATATTTGGTCTTTTAAAGGCATGTGTTCCTAAACTTTTGATCAGCTGTTAAACAGCCTGTTTCAGTTTAAGCGTTGTTTTCAATAAATTGCATGCTCAAAGAAATGTTTTGTCTCACTCTCATTTCTTCTGGTTGCATCTTGAGACTCTACTTGGAATCTTGTTAAGATCCAACCATGCAAAATGTGATTTTTTTTTTTGCCATTTTTCAAGTGGTCTTACACTTTTGATTGAGACTGTGGGAGCTCTTTGTAACATCTGTCACCAAAAGCAGAGCATTTTATTTTTCTTTGTACTGGTTTTCATCTTGGGTTGGTGTGTATAACTGTAGTCATTAGCTTTATATTGTTAAATGGTAATTAAGAGACAGTGCATTTCAGGTCAAGTGAAAGTAGTGTAACATGTCACTTAGTGAAGCCAACCCAATGAGAATCAATAAGAGAACTGATAAGGAATCAAATCATTAAGTGATTTGGATTATAGAATCTGAATCACTAAATATTTAGCAAATGTCATTTCTACTCAAAAGTTTAAATTTCTAGCTATTAAGTCTAAACCTTGCGATAATAACCAATTTTCTTTTACTCATATATACACAAAAACATTTTTTTTTTAGTTGTTAAATGCACATGTTTTTCAGTGATGTAAATAAACTTCTATAAATAAAAACCCTCTTGGACCTTATGGGAATGAATTTTGGAAATACTTGCACAAAGGCTGCTATATGACAAAAATGAATGAAAAGCAGGATAAGATGAAAGGTATATCACACTGCTTTCAATTTGAATGCTATCGCCTGAACTAGTGACTGATTTTGAACATTACAATTAAACCAATGTAAACTGAACCAACGAACAATTGTCTAAATTGTTTCTGTTTGCCAGGATGAACGGTGCCATTGCCAAAGGTTTTGAGGAAGATGTAGGGGTTCACCTGGTGTCAGCGACGAATCCAGTGCCATTGCTTGACATTTTGGTAATTTTGGAAGGGTTACATTGTCAAGAAACGGATCAGTTTTGTTGTTTAGGGTTTATCTGTGCTGAATATAAAGTTTTATAGAAATCCCTAGAAATGTTGTTTATTCTTTCATGGTCATATACTGTGTTCCCAGATCTTTTAACAGCACACATAGTCTTTTTTCTTTATTTATTTGTAACTGGTTGGCCAGAAATTGACCAGATTTGTTACCATGTTCAAAAGTCTTTGTACTAAAAACTGTTTGGTTTTTGTTTTTTATTAATAATTAATCATTTAATTCTAATTATCTTTTACAAATTTTGTTCAGAATTTTCTGTTCCTGACAGGACACGTAGGCTGCTTCTAAGGATTGGATGGGTTGTTTTCTAATAAATATACTGTATATGGATATTTTTGTTTTCTCTTTTCTTTTTTATGTGATGAGAAAGAAATTATTTTACCTCTCATCACAGTTTTCCCTGCTTCCCAGAGAAAAGATGCTGATGTTCCAGGAGTGTCATTATAGTCTAAATATAAAGTCCACTCTTTCTTAAAATATTTCATAAATTCTTCATCTTTAAGCGATGATTTATTAAACCTTCAGTTTTTACTTGGTGGAATGTTCGTCTTATGTATTAGTATTAAAGATACAGGAGCATGGGTGTATCTCAGTGTCTGAAATGTCAATCAGCAGTGAGCTGCTGACTAGGAAATAATCCAGAGGAGAGTAGGAGTGATGTGAGACATGTGAGAAGAAAGTATATTCGTTATGGTTGGGATAAGGAAGCGTCGCAAAGACCAAAGTCATTTATGTACTGTTTAATTATATTTGTGGACCGCCAACTGCGCTTAGTTCCTGCTATATTGAGCCTGTCCATTTCTTCATTTAGTCCAGACCTTCCCAAAGTGTGGGGCCCGCGGGCGCAGAGCCATTGCAGGATGCGGGATGAAAAGGGAAAAAAACAAACAAACAATAAACCAATGCTTGGACACTGTTAGCACGGGGCGCCCACACAAATGCAAAGCAGGAGATGAAGCATCGCTGAATATGTTTCCAAACCAACTTCATTCTAAGACTATGGCTGTGTCCCAATTCAGGGTCTGCACGCTTGAAGTACGCATTTTAAGTGTGATTACGTCACCGCCACGCGACAACAGCTGTCCCAATTCGAAGTGTACTTCAAATGCATACTCCAAATGCGCTGTCGATTTCCCCAAATATCAAGCGTGGTCCGGTGCACGCTTCGTGGTCCCATATATCCCACAATTCATAGCCCGGCGGGAGCGGCCAAGAGTGAACTGTCAAAAGTAAGTACTGAATACGATGTCACTTATTTATGTGCGAATGTTTAACAACGAAGAACAATAAAACATTGCCGACATGTGGCCAACAGCAAAGTTATGTGACATTAGTGAAGTTTGTGCTTCTCTCTCTCTCTCTCTCTCTCTCTCTCTATATATATATATATGTATATATATATATATACATACACAATATATATACATAATATATCATAATAATCTGACAATACTGTAATATTGGCCATATTATAATGACTTTAGTCTCATGAACAACATCAGCTAATTGTTATTTACTAACTAATCTTAAATGACTGTTCAGTACAGAAATGAAGCCCAACAATCATGTTTTACAGTCCTGTGGTCTCAGCCTCAGATACTCAACTTATCAAAGTGATGTCAGAAGAAAAATGAATGACCAACAAAACATTTTTCTCCTTCATTTATGTCACACAATGCTGTATGAGACGTTTCTCGCGGTTAGTATCATGGTTGCTAGGCAACCTGAACAGCGCGACGAAGGCTAGACCGTCCCATTTCACAAGCCTATCACTTCCGCACTTCTTGTACTTATAGTACGCACCGTACGTAGTGCGCGTACTTCAAGCGCGCAGACGCTGAATTGGGACACAGCCAAAGACTAGAAAATATGGTGAAGCATATCTTCCCTTTGGTTTCACCTGCACAAGTGCCAAGGTAGGTCTCCCCTGCATTATTGGTTTTCCCTTCGTCAGGAGCACACGCTGGGCTCTCCAAATCACGGACAAACAGTATCCCACATTCTTGATTTTTAGTTCACAAACACTTATTGTAATGACTAACTACTCCTGACATTTTGGAGATGTTAGCTCTGTATACAGTAAAGTTACAGTGTACACAAGTAATATCAGGCTGTTCCAGCCACAATTTGTTCCCCCTGTTCAAATCACGGACAAACAGTATCCCACAGCTGTTTATGTTTTTAAACCCATTTTGCACAAAGAGACATTTTTTGAAAAATGTATTGATAGCAATGTTGAATATTATTACGCATGAAAAAAACAACTACATGTAAAACAATGACACCGTGACGCCTCTGCCTTTCTAAATAGAGGGACAGTAACTAGATGTGTAAATGTAAGCGTGTAAAACCTGAAGATACAGACAAAATACTGTTTATCTGCCATTCCGCAATTCATCTCATGTAAACAATAACATGGCGCACAGCGTGATGTGAAAAAAGGCACATACCTTTGACGTTGCGTGACAAACTCTGTATTCCTCGTCCACACGTAAACGCAAAAAAGGAGTTTTTGGTGATTCGAAACGCTGTTTACACGTGGACAAAACAGCTGCGTTTTCAAAAATACCCGTGTAGGTGCAGACGCAGCGTAAAAGAGTTAGTAGTTTATTTTCTTGCTACTTGTAATTTATTGCAGATTACTTTTATTTGCTTAATTGTTTACTAAATGTTTGAGGTGTGAAATAAACTGCAACGGATCAAAATATGGGTGTGTGTGGTTGGAGGATGTGTTTGAGCGCGCGTGTGCGCGCACGCGGAGGGGGGACGCGAACATTTTTTCTTGTAAAACAAAGGGGAGCCCAGCAAAAAAAGTTTGGAAACCACTGATTTAGTCCAAGGCCGTCGCCCCCAAGAACAAGTGCACAATCTCAGTGTTCAGAGAGTGCACTAAAAAACGTGAAAGAACGAGGGGTCATCAACATTTGGGCTATATATACTTACAATACATAGCTTTTGATTAAGTATGGCTAATTTAATGATTAGAAATCTACTCTCTGGATCTATAACTGTGTTGAGTACTGTGGAATTAATATTTTTATGTATTAAAATTGCTACTTTCCATTGGCAAATGTTATAGGAGGCAGTGAACACATTAGGAAACTCAGATGTTTTAAGTTCATATGTAGCAAACAACATCTGCCTGTAGTTTCTTAAGCTGGTTAAATGTCTTTAACATCTGATCTCTGGAGCCAGCTTCATGAACATTCCATGTAACCTTAGTGTGCCCATAGTTGTGTGTGTACAGCTAATGTTGCACGCTATGGGTGACTCTTGAATGGGTGAGGAAAATGGAACTCCATCACCTGTTTGTAAATAGAAGAAAAATGTGGCTGGATTCATTAGTTTAACATTTTGTAACTAAAAACATTCTTAACCAAATGTGTTTTTTCATCTGTTTTCATGCAGCACTTCCTCATTTCCACTTGTATGTTTTGCCTTTTGATAAACCTCCTCCCTCTAGTGTTACCTACACTGCCTCATGTGTGGTTGTGTGTCTTTAGACTGACACCGACAGACATTAGCTGATGGATGAATGACATGCAACTTAAAAATACACTTTTTTGGCATTGCTGGGTGAAAAACAGAAGGATCAAAAAGGTAAAGGATTAAACTGGGTAAATTATGAGCTATTCTCACCTGCTTGTCCACAAGAGTCCCTTTCTGGCCATTGCATGAACACTACTTCAAAGATGTAATTGTGAAGCATTGATTACCTGATCACACTCTTCCTCCTCCTGCCACCCCTTTATTCCACATTAGACATGTGATCCTCAGGTGTCACAGGTGTTCATAGGCTGTATCCCAATTCAGGGTCTGCAGCCTTGGAGGACGCGGCCTTCGCGGTCTACGTGGGATGTGTCCTCGAAGACCGAGAAGGCCGGAAGTGTGAGGCTTGTATAGGCTTGTGAAATGGGACGGTCTAGCCTCCACCCGCCCTGGTTGCCTAGCAACCATGACATCGACTGCTGGAAACGTTTCATACAGCATTGACAGATATAAAGGAGACTAAAGTCATCTCACTTTGGTAATGTAATATTACCAATATTAAGTATTAAAGTTATTATTATATTAATCATTATTAGTTATTACAGGAGTGAACTTGAACTCAAATACTGAGCTTCAGTAAAAATCCAAGTTCCAGTTATTTATATTATCACCTTAAATCTTCACTCAAAGACAAGCATCTTTTACAGCGTACATAAGCATAAAGGACATAAAGGATAAACCAAACTAGACAGGAGCAGTTCTTATGCTGGCTCAGGGGGTTGGGAAGTGCATCTGTAACCAGAAGGTTGCCGGTTCGAGCCCCGGGCTCTCTGTCCTGGTTGTTGTGTCCTTGGGCAAGACAGTTTACCCTACTGCCTACTCAGTGGCGGTCCTAGCCTGTTTGGTGCCCTGGGCGAACACTTCCTCGTCCCCCCCCCCCCCCCCCCCCCCCCACACACACACACACACACACACATAAAACATACATATTAAGGATTGTACATTAACATAAAACTGTTGTCGGAACCATATTGAATTTCACCAGAGAAACAGACACACACACATATGAAGAGAGAGAGAGTATGCATTGTATACAAATGGCTACCAAACAGCCATCATAATTCGTCATGCAATGAGAACAGGAAGAATCGACAACTGACAATGACTAATTAATATTAAAATCTGTAACATAATGTATTGTTTGGAGTTTAGTCTGTTACTGTTACTATTTTTACCATTTCTTCTTGGAGCAACTGTAATCAACATTATTTCCTTAGGGATTAATAAAGTATTCTGATTCTGATTGTTTCAGGATGACCTGCCATTATCCAATGACACATCTGCTTACCTGTATCTTTTGCTCGTTTCTCCTCCTCTTCTTTTCTCTTTTTTCTAAACTGAGCACCTGATGGCTTTGAACTTTTCTTGTCCATCTTCCATTGGTTTTAATTTTGCACTTCAGTATGAACATAAATCCCCCAACCCGAGGATCACCACAACATAACCTAATAGACCTACACCTTAGTTCACAGATTCACTTTGTCTAGGGTGCATTTCTGGGATTTCACACAACCCAGGATTCAAATCATGAATACATAATGGGCTTGGATTTACAACATTATGAATGAAATGTGCTCTATTTGGAAGCAGCAGGCCCCCCCTCCCCTTTCGATGAGTTGAGTGTGAGATTTTAAATCATCAAACTGTAAATTGTAAATTTTAAATTGTTATTGATCCCTTTACCCCTAGTCCTAAAGTGTATATTTATTTTCTTACTCTTCTTATATTTATTGTTTGTTTTCTTGCACTGCTCTAACTGGAGCCTCGTCGTCTCGCGTCTCTATATACTGGACTGTATATAGCAGAGATGACAATAAAGTTTACTTTGACTTCAGCAGCGAGCAGGCGCACCGAGGGCTCTCGCGCTCACTTTTTGCGTATAGAATTTCGAAAAAACATCGGTGCAAGTCTGTATTATAATGTTTATAATTTAATGTTTTATTATTATGTGTAATATTAATGGGGGGTTTTTCGCCGATGCCCGTGATGCCGTGAGGCTGGCATGAGGCTGCAGACAGAGTCAAGTTGAGAGTGGATGCAAGGCAAGCTTTAGACACAAGGAGACGAGGTAAGAATGCAACAAGCAATAGCTAAATAACAAGGAATTGTGGCCGTGTTGTTACCATAGGTACCTGATGGACTAACGAAGGAGAGATGACCACGCCGAGCTTAAATGCAGCCATGCTGATTGTCACTGAATGAGGAAGAGGTGAGTGTCCAGAATCCCACCCAGGAATCGAAAAACACCAGCCGCTCACTCAGCCTTTGACAGTATTTAATCAAAGGTGTGAAATATGTACTTTTTTGAGGGGACCATGGTTCAGGGGATTGCCGGTTTGATCCCCTGCTCTGTCTGTCTTGGACGTTTTGTCCTTGGGCAAGATACTTCACCTACCACCTACTGGTGTTGGCCATTAGAGGCCGATGGCACGATATGGCAGCTTCTGTCAGTCTGCCCCAGGGCAGCTGTGGCTACAACTGCAGCTTGCCTCCACCAGTGTGTGAATGTGAGAGTGAATGAATAGTGGAATTGTAAAGCGCGTTGAGGGTCTCGAAAAGCGCTATATACATGCAATCCATTGTTTTTGACTGATGAATGATCTATTATTTAATAAAATTAACGAAATGGTTATAAAACATAATTTGTGCAATATCATGTGCCATCTGTATATATCTGTAAATATGGGTTTTTGTCAAGCATCTGGTTTAAAGATGGTAACAAATGCCTAACATTTGCTTTTTTTTTTGTCACATTATTACATTCAACTCAAACTCTGTATTGGCTGGACTATTAATTTTTCATAGGGTCAGGGTTAGATAATTTGTTTTTTGCTTCCTTACCAAATGAAATCATCATACACAAAATTTGTATTTTGCATTTACTTTACTGTCTAATATTGAAATCAGTTTCACAATCTGAAACATATAGCATGTAACAAATGCAAAAAGAAGAAAGATAATCTTTCATGCCACTGTTTATGTACAAGGTTGTTTTTTGCAGCCTGACCTTTGACCCTCATTGTAAGCTAGAGTATATGAGTGGTTTGTCACAGGATGAAAAACGTGTCATATCAGACAGCAGTATCAGTCAGAATCTGGAATAACTCTAAACCAGTAAAATATAAGAAACAGATTAACCTGAAATTGGAATTGATTAATTAAATGCCATTAATTTAATGTAAAACACATCTAATACATTATTTATTTCTGATTTTATTTATATTATATATTATAATTATATTATATATGTAATTAATTATAAAATCATGAACAGGATATATGCAGGTAAACTGAAGGTCCGTCGAGCTGTCATTGAATGCCAAAATTAATTAAATAACATATCATTAAATAATTAATTGTGGTCAAATAATAATAATATATAATTAATTAAAATATGCCAAAATATGGCGATCGTGGCTCAAGAGTTGGGAGTTCGCCTTGTAATCAGAAGGTTGTCGGTTCGAGACCCGGCTTTGACAGTCTCGGTCGTTGTGTCCTTGGGCAAGACACTTCACCTGTTGCCTACTGGTGGTGGTCAGAGGGCCCGGTGGCGCCAGTGTCCGGCAGCCTTGCCTCTGTCAGTGCGCCCCAGGGTGGCTGTGGCTACAATGTAGCTTGCCATCACCAGCGTGTGAATGTGTATGTGAATGGGTGGATGACTGGATGTAGTGTAAAGCGCTTTGGGGTCCTTAGGGACTGTAAAGCGCTATACAAATACAGGCCATTTACCATTTTACCAATAATTAAATAAAATTTGATATGAACAATTTATTAAATGTTTTCAGAGTGGCCATTTATTTAATTATTCAAATATTATTTAGATGATTCGCATTTTAATTAATTAATAAAACGTTTGATTATTTCATGGCATGTTTATTTAATTAATTTTATCACTCCTGGACCTCCATACCTAAGTGCTGTAAATTTCAGTAATACTGAAGAGTATATGTTCCTTTTTTTCCCCCCTGTAGAAAGCCTGTAGTTAATCGGGCAGGAACTAGATTGCATTACTTTGCAAAGTATTAAAATACATATGACATCCACAGCTCCTTTAACATCCTGAGATCCACTGACACTACTGCGATTATTAACTAATCCTGTTAGTTAATGGGCAATCCACCCCCCCAGACCCATGAGATTGTCCCCTTTCCTCTGGGGTGAAGACAAGTACACCTCCCTGGAGCCAGTTCCCCTGCTGATCCACATAGGCACTACAGAAGCGTACATGCATACCACCCTGAACAAACCCGCTCTCATCAGAAAAATTAATTCTAATAACAAATATCAATTAATATCAATTTATTTACACAAAAAATGTAACTGCAGCTCAGGTTTATCCAGAACAACAAAGTTACAGTAGTGGTATGAAATGCAGTAGTAATATACTCAGTGCATGGCGTCCACTTTGCTGGACATGTAACTAAATTAGCATAGGATAATTTGCACCATCTTTTATGAAAAGAAAGTAGAAAATGCTGTCGCCCAATTCTTTGTGCCGGACCATGCGACCATTGATTAAAACAATAGACAAAGTTGTGCAGATCTATAAATGTTAACTATAACTGTGTTTTCCATTCCATGCCATAACTTCCTGATATAGTTATAGCTCTTAACAGTTTTCTAAACTCACAGCTGAATTTTGAGCATTACACCACTGGAACAAAACTATTTATTACTGATTTGCTGCCTTGCATAAAAACACAGAATGCTAGATAAGCTCAAGATTATGATCTCTATTAACTAATAAAAGTGTGATTAACTTTCTTTATAATCAGTGTTCATTAGTAAAGTCCTTTGCTGTATTGCAGTCTTAGGATTAATTTTTACTTCAGTAAAGTTCTGCTCGAATAAGTAATGGATGGAGGGTATTTTACTGCAGTCACAAAAATCCTAAACACGGGGTAGGGAAGGAGTTATACAGCAGCTAAATATAATAAATACAATTTATGAAATGTTATATGCTATTGGACAGACTTACTTAAGTCAAATTCTAATGAATACATAGTGCTATTCACAACTGACAGTCACAAATTGACACTGTGCCTCTCACTAAACCCAGTAGCTTTTAAATGTCCATAGAAGGCTTTTGGCTCCTGCAGACTTCAGTAAATCTGACCCTTAATGGTCCTTATTGTTTATAATTGCAACCTTTGTAATGAATGTATGTTTCATAGGCTCTTCTTTGTTAAATGTCCTGCATAAAACAACAGAGCATGGTGTGAAAAGTTAGATGGGTGTTTTGCAGTCCATCTTCTACTCAATGAAAATGTGATTGAGGTCAAGAAAAATAGGTTAGGAATAGGAGATAAGAAGAACTTTTGGCGCTCACCCAACTTCCCATCACTGGCCAATAGGAAGCCAAAGACGTTGTGGTGACAATGACTCTGCAAAAGAATAGAATATGGATAAAAATGTATAATCCTATGTTGCTGTTAATTTCTTCACTGCTAGCTTTGTGTTAGCATTAATGACTGTGTATAAAATAAATAACCTTTTTCCATACAAATTTATGAAGAACTTTTGTTTTATGTTGTAAAGAAAGGGAAAATATATCTTGCCTTTTCTGTCTCAAATCTCTTTGCTACGTCCTCACTTGCTTACTTGGCTTTTCTGTTCCCATCACAGTTATCTGTCTAGATGCCTTGTTGGGACCTGTCTACTTTCCCTAAGCACACAGATTACTTCTGAACATGCTGGGGATCTCTCCAGTAAATAAGCTCCTCTCTGGCACCACCACTGTAGCGAGACCCTCTACCTACCTATTTGCAATCAGCTGTCACTCTTCACCTGGCCTCCATATTAAGCCAGCCTGATATAACAAGTAAGACTGAATCAGACTAATTCACTACTTACAGCAGTAACTTCCCCCTGTTTAATATCTGTATAACATTCACTTTCTTCCTCAACAGAGCCACTTGTTCATCAAAAAACAGTTTTCTTACTTTAACTTTTTCAAGAATACGTTTCTCTTTTACTTTTGTCAACTCTGATTCAAGTCTGCTCCTTGGATCCTGCCTGAACCTAACCACTAACATGTTTTATGTGTGTAAACTGACTTTTTTTTAATGTTTTTGTTCCCTGATTGATAAGACTTGGAACAATTTATTAACAATCAAACTTGCATATTCTGATTGCCTGGGGCAGTGAATGTCAGCTGGTGGCCTGCAGGACACACACAGTAGCGCACAGTTGTGGTTTCAATAACATCAACAGAGCCACGTTGGCCAGAGGCATCACCTTCCTCACATTAGCTTGTAAATGGCTAATTATGCTTGGAGACTGTCCAGGCAGCCTGCAGAAATGTACTTGTTATCCTCTCTTGTTCATTTGAAGTTTGGTTAGTACTATGAGTATTGAGATGTCAGAGCAACAGTTTGGGCCTGTTTAGGGTATGACTATTTGAAGCTTGCATGTTTTTTGTTGTGCTGACACCTCAGAATATTTTATTTTGGGAGAGTGACGGTTTCATAGCAAACAGCATTTATACAAGTTGGCACCATGAATACATATTTACCAGTCCATTCTTCATTAAAGCTATGGTTTTCTGCTTTAACTTTCCACTTGAGTCTCGTTGAGAGTGCCAGAATATATATATATATTTAGAATATATTCAGAACTCCTTTTTCATGCCAGTGTACAACACTAGATGTGTCACTGCTGGATAGCTTAACAGCATCACAAATATGAAGCCAAAATATCCTAATTGCCCCCTAGTTGCTTGCTGCAGTACAGTTAATGTGAGTCTGTTAATGCTGACAAAGGCTAACATGCAATTGGAAAGAAATTTAATTTAATCAAATACTAATATGGTGCCCAAGATAAAATATTAATTTTATTTTACAAGAGCATCTGACCCTCACAGTGTCTGCTAAGAAAACTTTAGCCCATGGACAAATATAGTGGATGACTCCTGACCGAGGGTTTAAGTTGGGGTTAGATATACACACCTATATATTCCATGAAAAAATGCAAAGTTAAAGGATCATTAGAATATATTTACATTATTATTATGCTAATATATTTATAATACATTCGGCTCAAAGGTCACATCACACTGTTCTCCCCTACATGGGCATGAATACGCTGCTTTTATAAGTTGAAAGTGTTAGTTGAGTCTGCTCAACTCCAACACTGGTCCTGTCTTTACTTGGTCAGTACTAAGTACTAAGGCATCACTATACAGTGCTATCAGAGAGTTATGTAAAACTATTTCTGGCTTGACACAAGTGGGTAGCTCTGCATTTTTGATGTGGAAGAGCTTTTTATGTTGGATGCCCTTTCAGACAACCCCAAAAGGCCATGCGTATCTCCAGCTGGAATCAAACCAGCAACCTTTCAATTGCCAATCCAATGTGTTAACAACTACACAATCAGTGGTGCACTATCAAGTAATAACAATAAATACATTTTCATAAATTACATTTCATAAATACATTTCTTCCTGACATTGCTGGTTAGTCAGTGTGTCTTGGCGTCTGACTACCATGACTGTGAGTCAGATGCATAATGGACAAACACAAAATGTGTAAGATAAACATACCTCATCACACATCTTTAAACTGAGAACCACAGTAAGAAAGCCAGTAAGCAGCCTTCTTTCTCAGCCAGATGTCATGAACATATTTCATGAAAACTGGATGAAGGACCGTCACCTGTTATGAATCAGACGAATCGTTAAATCCTAGTTTTATTATTAAAACTTCTCTTATCTTTTTTGAAGTGAATGCACAATAAAATACTTTAAATCAGCACCACGGTGGCTAAAGGAAGCCACTATCTATTTTTGGTCGCATGGCTTTGTTCAGTGACCTGCACGACCTTCCAAGCACATAACTGTCAAGTGTGAGCGACTGGGAAAAACCATAACAATACCTGACAACGCCCAAAGTAAAAGTTTAGGTGCAGGTGGCTTGTGAAACGGCTTGCACATTTATAGCAACGGTAGTTCGGCTAAAGCAGGTTAATAGTATAACCAACTGTATATGAGATTTGCCAGTTCAATGAGTAAAATCAGCTGACTTTGTGGCCTGCCTGAATTAATGGTAGATTAAAGTTATTACTGGATTTCTTTGATATCAATATGCCTGTTTGTTAAGGTAAAACTAAAATACTCACCAAATCCTTGTTTGCTTTCTTTTTTGAGTTGGGAGTACAATAACGTTAACTCAAAGCACAGCGTTATTTGCTGAATGGTAGTGATGGCCCACTTGTATGGGGTTACAACGATGCAACCATAAAACTAAACTGAAAAAAATATTGAAACTGAAAAATAAAGTCCCACCGATCGTCGCACAAGCTGCTCCATCTGGCGATCAGGCAGCTGGTCCTTCTCTCTCATGCCTGGCTTCTACATGCTCCTTCCTGGAGTCTGAGCCTCTCCCCGTAGAAAACATCTTGGGTGGGATTTACTTGTCATGCCAGTAATGTTGGAAACTTTATTCCACCTTTCACTACCCCAAGCTCTCTTGCAAAGTTCAAGCAGTCGGTTTTGTGCCGTCTAGGATTGTCCAGTGTCATGACAGACAGCCAATTGGATCCTCTGCCTCAGTGCTGGTGTAATTGGGGCCTTCCACTTGACTTTTTTGTTCCATAACCCCCGGGATCATTTAAAAAATTCCGAATGACTGTCTTATGGCGTCTCTGTATAAGGGCATGATCCATGGGGACGCTGCAGGGAGGCTGACACGCTGGAGCTGCATCAGCAATTGTGCCTCACCTGCTTAAGAAGAATTAACTGGGTTCTGAATTGTCGTTGTTGTTGTGTCCAGGACGCTGCTGAAAATCTGCGTCCATTGGTGTCTGTGAAGATGACAACCGGGAATACAGGAAAATGCTGAAAAGTGTTGAAACGTGGTCGAGTCCATCATGCATAGTTGACAGTGGTGCCGAAACTCAGGATTGGGGCATGGCGGAAATACGAGTGAGCCAGCCAGAGGAGACGCTGCCCCAAATGGTAGCCAAGCTTGCGACCATTTGCTACCATAGTTTAAGCATTGCTTTCAATAAATTGCATTCTCAAAAAAGTGTTTTGTCCCTCTCCCATTTCTTCTTGTTGCATGTTGAAGCTCTACTTGGAACCTTGTTAAGATCCAACCATGCAAAATAGGATTTATTTATTTATTCATTTTTACCATTTTTCAAGTAGTCTTACACTTTTGATCTGGACTGTATCAAAGTACTTCAGCTTCCTACCATCGCCGCACCATGTCTTCTGCAGATATTTATACATGCAAAGGTTGGACATAGCCACCATGACATAATCCATTCATTATTATAAATCTGATTGTGAAGTGTTGTAGAAAATCTCCAAACCTTCTGTTTGGATGGGAGCATCCAGTATGAGTGTAGAATATATTCAATAACTTTTTAGCAACAAACATCTATACATAGTTTCTTGATAATGAACAAGTTACAGGAGTTTAATGTGAATGGCATGAATTCATGATTGATACTAAATGGCACTGTACCCATTCATCAAGTCTTCAACGTCTAATCAGGTAATGGAGTGAAAAGTGACAAACTGAAAGAAGCATTGCATTTTGTATTCATTTTATTTTGGAGACAAAATGTAGACATACTACATAGCAGAAATATTCACCAGCAATTTTTTTTCAAGTCCAAGTCAAGTCTCAAGAGTCTAATGGAGGAAACTGATATTCTATTGTTAGATAAAAACTGACTAGTCTCTCTAACACTTAGTAAATTGTTATGAATGATCTCATATGGCCTTTGCTTTATTGATGTACAACAGCATTTAAAATGATAAGTGCATACTCACTCAGGGTTATTGCAATAAACAGAATTTTGGGTCCAATCCTACCTGCCTCACACAGCAATTCATGACAAGGTCTCAAGACTCGAATCCCAAAACTTTGGTTTGGTTTTTGTTTTGGTCAGGTATAACTTGCGATTGCCATCTCTGCTACATAGTGCTTAATAATTGTCATAGATTAACACAGAGGTTCCCAAAGTGTGGGGCCCAGTTGTTAGCTCTTTATACAGTAAAGTTACAGTGGGATACAAATAATCTCAGTCTGAACCACAATTTGTTGCCACGGTTCAAATTACGGACAAACAGTATCCCACAGCTGTTTATGTTCTTGAACCCATTTTTCACAGAGAGGCATTTTTTGAAAAATGTATTGATAGCAATGCTGAATATTATTACACAGGAAAAAAAAACAACTACATGTGAAATAATTACACCATGACGCCTCTGCCTTTCTAAATGGAGGGACAGTAAGTCCATTTAGAAAGGGTGTGTATATGTAAGCGTATAAAAACTCAACATAGTAAGATTAACAGTAACAGTATTTTGTCTATATCTGCCAATAAAAGTTTGGGAACCACTGGATTAACAGATGATTCTATTAACAATGTTTATCTCTTGAGGTCTGAGTCTTCATTACTAACAATCCCAAACCATGCATGTCAGTTTCAGTAATTGTGTTTTTTGCTGTTTGGTTTTGCTGGTCACTGATTTTTTTTTTTAGAACTAAATTTATATATTCTTAAGGAGTTATGGTTATCACTGACGATGACTTGAAAATGATGAGGAGAAAAATGAAAAAGTAAAGGAAATTACCATCCTTTAAAAAAAACTATTTTCTTCTTCATGTGTAATTTAACAATCATTTTATATTCTTCTTCTCCTGGGTGGCCTCCTGTTTTTAACCGTTTGTTTTTAAGGATTTCAAAGTAATGGCTCCAGTTTCCCTCGCTGTCTGCTCCAAACCCAAAGACATTAACCTAAAGAAACAAAGTTTTTACAGTCATTAAGTCTTTAGTATTGAACTTAAATAAATGTTGCCACAAATTGCACTCTTAGCCCTTTCATGCATGAATTATAAAAACCTCAGTCATGGAAAAAAAAACTTTCCAGAGTTTTTTTTATTATTCCTCTTTAGGCATAAAAAACCCCCCAATGTAATTGAAATTTTCTTTATGAACCTTTTTTTTTTTTATGGAGTTACAATTCAAAGAAACATGTAAATATGTATGTCAAAGCACTGACAAAAATGTTGAACCTAGTTCTGGAACAGTAAACTACTATTTTCTAAAATTTTTTAAAAAAGCCAAACAAACCAAACAAAGGCATAATGGAGGCATGGGACACACAACACAGGAGCTCTAGTTTTCCACTACAACTTTATTCACCTCCCCACATCAACTGAGGATATCGCACCCAAACACAACAGAACATCTCCTCCAAGCTTGGGTGGGAGTCAAGCCCTCTAGTGGGTCGCCACACATGCCCCCCCCCCCCCCCAACCCCCCAACCCCCCCGCAAAAACCCAAAGAAAATGTCCACTAGTCCAGGACCGGGGGTGCGGAGCAATCTCCGAGGAAGGGTCAGAATCCAACTGTCTGGCATTAACCCTAGGGCCCGGGCCGGCATCAGTGGAGCTTCCTGTCCTGTCCCCCGAAATCCAATGGCGGCGTAGTCGTCACCGACATAAATTGGAGAGGCCAGCGCGTGGGACAGACAGTCGTACGCGTAGTAAACTCCGATATGGCCGCCAACTGACACTGCTGGCGCGTGCTCCAAGGATCAGAAACCTTGGACATGGTGAAGGTCAGAGGCTTATGGTCAATGTACGTGGTAAAACTGCAACCCTTGAGGAAAAATCAAAAATGTTGTGTTGCGAGATGGAGAGCCAACAACTTTCTGTCGAAAACACTGTACTTACGCTCAGCATCTCGGAGCGTGTGACTGAAAAAGGCAAGGGGCTGCCAGATGCTGGAGACCCGCTGTTCCAACACGGCGCCCAACGCTACATCCAACGGGTTGATGGTCAATGCGATCTCCGCTGATGGGGACGGGTGGGCCAGCCCCAGGAAATCCAGGACCAGCAAACCAAACTGGCACTTGGACGGGTTGATGATCAGGCCATGTGCCGCCAAATGCTGGAAAACCTGGTGCTGGCCCACCGACCTGCTGGCCACCAATATATCATCCAGGTAGACGAAAACGAAAGGCAGCCTAACAAAACAGAGTCAATCAGGCACTGAAACGTCTGTGTGGCACCTTTCAACCCAAATGGCATGCGCAGGAACTCCAACAAGCCAAAGGGAGTGATGACGGCGGTTTTAGGAACATCCTCAGCGCGTACCAGCACTTGGTATTACTGACCCCTGCACCAAATCGATTTTGGAAAAAATTGAGGTCCCAGCGAGATGGGTGGAAAAATCCTGGATGTGGGGAATCGGGTAACGGTCGTTCTCCGTAACGTTATTTAAACGTCGAAAATCCCCGCACGGTCACCACCGCTTGTCCGACTTGGGCACCATGTGAAGGGGAGAGGCCCAGGCACTGTTCGAATGCTGCACAATGCCCAGGCACTCCATGGCCGCGAACTCCTCCCGGGCAACAGACAGCTTCGCAGGGTCGAGGCGACGCACGTGCGCAAACACTGGAACCAACCATGGGATATAATGCTCAACCCCTTGTTTCGCTGCCGCGCTGCAGAAATTAGGAGTTGACAGTGACCGAAACACAGCAAACGCTGAAACACGTCCCCGGGGGCTACCAAATTGGCCCAGATGAGGGGGTTAGCGGCCCGGGTAAAACATGCCAGCGAAAAGAATGACAGAGCGTCAATCAAACGTCTGTGAGCAAAATCAACTAACAGCCCGTGAGCAAGAAAATCAGCGCCTAAGATAGGCACTGAGCTGGCATCAACAACAAAGTTCCACTCGAATTCCCGACCGTGGAAACTAGCAGTCACTAACTTTTCCCCATAAGTTGCAATAGGAGAACCGTTATCTGCAATCCGCTGGGGTCCGTGTCCTGCCTCTAAACTGTCCGCGGTGGTGGGCGGGATTACGTTCTTCTGGGAGTCAGATTCCACCAGAAAACAGCGCCCGGAGCATGCGTCTTCAATGAAGAGCAGCCTTTCAATATCATCAGTGACCGCGGCTGCTATGGCACCGTGGCAGTCCCGTTTCCTTGAGCCGTAAAAAGTGCTGGGTGGCAGGCAGCGACGCGCTCTCAGAATCAGAATCAGAAAGACTTTAGTTATCCCCAAGGGGCAATTAACATACAACAGAGAAGCATGACGCCAAAAACGCTGACGGTAGAAACAAAGTTTTTTCCCATGGTGCCGCAGTGTAGCAGTTCCTGCCGTCAGTGCCAGCCCGTCCACTCCGGTGGGGCTGTTGCCGGTGGGTTCGGAGCCAGGCCGTGCACTCCGAACGTGCAGGAAGCCAGCAGGATGCAATCTGCTTCTTCAGCCAGGGAGCGGTATTCCAGGTCAAAATCATCAGAAATATGTTTATGTGGGTTTTGTAGTGTTTTTCATGCTCATTTCAAATCTGTGTTTAGTTTTTCCCTAGTAGGTACAGTTTTTTGTGATGAAACTAGTTAAATATTGCATGATAGTTGGTATAATTAGCCTAAGCTTTTTACCAGATTTTATGACAGTTCCCTGTGTTTTATGTTATAGACAGCATTACTTGCGATTGATTTAAGTTGTTACCATGCCTAGAAATTGCTTTACTCATCCAGACAGTTTCTGTTACTTGTCTGGTTTATTCACGATAAAAGCACAATGTCACCCAATTACAACAGACCTTAAGAAGATATGCAAATTGTACTCTGGCTGTCCACTGGGTGACCAGGATAAACTTGGGCTCCACATGTTATCTGCAACAGTTGTTCCAATGGACTGTGTTACTAGCTAAATCTGTGAAAGGCAGCAATGGCATTTGCAATCCTGATGGTGTGGTGGGAACCACAAGATCATCTCAACGGTGGCTATTTTTGTCGCGTGAATACAACAGGATTCTCAGCCAAAAATAAGCACAAAACTTTATATCCTAGCCTGGGTTCCACAATAAGGCCTGTTTCTCATGATAACTAATTGCCTGTTCTTGTAAGATGCATTAGATTCTGTAGAACGTTACGAGGAACACAGTCATGGTGCATCTGGTAACAATCCAGAGTCATCAGATCTTTATTAAGTGCCTGATAACTATTTAGAACCAGAGACCAAAGACTCTCGTTCATGATCTAAATCTGTCAAAAGACATAGCAGAACTTCTTGCCTTTGAGGCTTAAGCTGAAGCATTTGCTTGCCAAGGATGTTACTGTAAAGAGGTCAAAGTCATAACTTGACAGAATTCTTCACTGCTGATGACTCACTGTGGTATTGTCATGACGTCAACGGACTCTTCAGCAGTTTGTCACAAGAGCATGTTCCAAGACACAAGAGCTGAATGTCATCTCTGCAATGATTCTTCACAAAAAAGCTTGAAGGCAGTCCTACTCCATAATGGAAATGCCAGACCAAGTGTGCCGATTGCCCATTCTGTTCACCTAAAGGAGTCCTATGACAACATGAAGACACTGCTTGAGACAGTTGCATATAAAACTCACCAGTAGTGATCTGTAGGTGACTGGTATGTTGATGGGAATGCAAGCTTTTGGGAATGCGAATCACCAAATACTGCTGTTTCCTGGGCCTGTGGACAGTCAATCTACTGTGTCAAGCGTAACTGGCAGCCACTAGATGCCTATGTCAAGTTTCTGCCTCTGGTTGAACCGCATAAAATATTTTTGCCACCTCTCCATATCAAGAAGCTTAATGAAGAATCTTGTCAAAGCCACGGGCAAAGCGAACTCACTACATTTTCAGTACCTTGCTGAAAAGTTTCCAAACATAAGTGCTGCAAAAATGAAGCAAGGGATATTTGTAAGTGCGCAGATCAAGTCAGTTTTGCAGAATGAAGGCTTCAAAAAAACTCTCAACAGCAGAGTTTGAAGCTTGGGAGGCATTCAAGTGGCTCTGCGAAAACTTTGTGGGCATCCACAAGTCTCCTACATACAAGGAAGGAGTTCAGCATCTGCTTGATTCCTACCAGAAACTGGGCTGTCGCATATCAATGAAAATACACTTCCTACACTCACATTTCTGAGTTCTTTCCAGAAAAAGCGCCTTGAGGCATAGCTGGACTAGCCATCGGGCATACCGGGCATTTGCCTGGTGGGCCGATGGTGATTTTTCGTTTTTATGGGCCGATGATTTTTTTTTTTGTAATGGTATAAACAATGAAAGGTGGTGGATTGGCCAGATGCTGGCCGATGTGTAAGTTGTTGGTTGGTGGTGGCTATGGTGGAGTTTCCACAGAGGCCAGCAGGTGGATGAGGGTCCGAGTGTCAAGTGAACTGAACTTCAGGTAAGAAGTTATGACCTGCAGTCTATCTGGGTCAGATATAAACCAAGTTTAGGTGGAGTTTATTTTCGTTTTGCTGACTTTTTACAGGTAGTTACAATAACTGGTACTGCGTACTAGCTAGCATGATGGAGTTTCTATACTGCTGGGCTGATAGTGAAGTTTATTTTGTTCATAAGGTTAGTTAGTAGAGTTACCAACCGTCCCGTAAAAAACTGAATCGTCTCGTATTCAGAGAAAACGTTTCGCATTGAGCTGAAAAGGAACGCAGTTTGTCCCGGATTTCAGCTAGAATGGAAAAAGACACAAAGCTGGAGTTACTCTGTCTTTACTCTGTCAGCTGCTTCTTCTTCTCTCATTCTCTCCCCCTCCCTCTCCTGTAGCTACTTCAATCATGAAACTGATCAATGATCAGCTGATAGGCTTTTCTGACGCAAGTCCTGTCTCTCTTGTTTGTTTATCTCCCACTTTGCGCCAGAAAGAGGAAACCAGCGATGTCGCGCTAAACAGCAGCGTGATAAGCTGTTGTTAGAATTTATTTAATATTACTTAGTATCAGCTGATGTTTGCTGGAGCCACAGCCGTAAAAGCAGCTGGTCATGATATCGGTTTGGATATGTGGTGAGAAGGAAACATGAAGATGAAACCGGTTAATCTTTAAGGTGGCATGAATGAGTTGATGGGAAGTTATGAACTGTTTCTAAGAGACAAATAACACCAGGATCCTTTTCTAAGTAGCTGACAGCTGGTAATTGTGCCGGGGTGGGTCCAGCAAAGTTTTGCCAGGGGGGCAGGTAGGGCATTAAGAGGGAAAGGGGGGGGGGGGGGGGGGGGGGGGGGGGGGGGGCACAAAGAAATACTTTTCTTTTGTATTCTCATTTAAAATGTCTAGCTTTTATTAAATAATTATCTGAATCTTACAACTAAAGTTTTTATCTGATGTCAAATGTATAGAAATCATACATATACCAACAGGACAGTGTATATAACTGTCACAACAGTGTTTGTTTTCATTCAAAGGCTTTATGGCTTTAATACCTGGTGGGCCGGTCTGTAGTTAAAAGCGTTTTTGAAGTACAGTGGTAGCTGACTGACACTGGTCATTATATCTATGACACAGTGTTTGACTATCTGACTTCGCACTGAAAATTTACTTGATTGGTGCCCGCCGTTTAATAAAAAACTGCATTCAATTCTATTGCAGATGAATATTACTAATAATTCAAAAAGTTCATGAAAAACTGGTTTAGACAAGTGTTTTGTGCTTTCTGATGATTACAAAAAAATTTTTTGTTGATCTATGTCTTTAGTCTGACATAAAGAAGAGGAAGGTTACAAATGTTCTTTAACCCCTCTGATTTGCTATCATCCTCTCACATCATCACACCCCTTATCTCCACTTCCAATCTATGTTGCATTAACAACAGAGATGGGCAGTATTGCGTTATCCAACTACTTTTTTCAAGTAATGAGTAACGTAAGGGATTACTATTACAAAAATGTAATTAAATTACTGTTACTTTCCTGTAAGCACGCTGCGTTACTGCGTTACTAAACTGTCATGATTTTGTTTGTGAAAGTGTCTCATGACAATGACGTAAGCATGTGCGACGTCCGTGGCAGCAATAGACGTGTGTAGATCAACAATAGATCATATGGAGTGTGGGAGAGACTATGACCTTGTAGCGTTTAAAGTGTGGAATACTTACATTACTTTAAGTTTTATTCTGTAAAAAGTGACAAAAACATTAGTGTCCGCTGTACACTCTGCGTGGGAAGAAAACTTCTTTCTTCAGCGAAAAATTAAACCTAGAATCTGAGCAAGCACCTAGCACGCTGCCACAGGAATATTAAATTCACAGAGAAACCTCCACCCGCCCCACTCCTGCTAAACAGGTGATTTAAGAGTGACAGGACTCTGTGCTGCTGAATCTTTGATTTTATTTATTTATTTTTTGCTGTGTTTTACTTGCATCCATTTGAAAGCATGTAAACACAAAACATTATTTTATTTTATATGCTGTAATATGCAGAAAGTAGGTTTAAATGTTAAACAATTTCTTTAAGTCAAAGACAGTTGTATATAATTTCACTTTTGCTTAATGCAGTGTGCATAAAATTAAAAGATTAAAACTAATAAAACAATTCTTAAAAAGAGGCTTTCCATTTGATTCAATTTTATATGATGGATTATGCATAAAAAATAGAATTGGGCTGAAAGGTCTATTGCTTTATTATGTATTCATGTTGTGTATCATGTTTTCAAAAAGTAAGTAAGTAACTAATTACTTTTGAAAATAAGTAATCAGTAAAGTAATTGGATTACTTTTTGGAGACATAATCAGTAATTAGTCACTAATTACTTTTTTCAAGTAACTGATTAACAAACATCCAGACACAGGCTGCAGACATATGTTGTTTTTCGTATGTATGCGTGCAGCATCGTGTTATCTGATGGCAAGACTATGCATAGCACCTGCTAGCTAATGAAAAGATCATTTTTGGTTTGTTCCCTAGACGTTCTTCCAAAATTCCTTGCAGTCAAATTTAAGTTTTATGGGGGGGTTTTTTCTAGCAAGCCCTGAATTAATCAGGCAAAAGCTAGATGCAACATTTTTGCATTGCTTTGAAAAGTATTAGAATATGTTAAAATATTATATAAATGATAACTCATTTTTTACTTATTGGTTTGTTAAATACACATTTCTTAGGTTCACCAGCTGAGTGAACATGTTTGTAACTCCATGAAAAATTAGCTGACATCCACAGCTCTTTTAACATCCCGAGATCCACTGACGAAACTGTTAGTATTAAATAATCCCCATCCTCCTTTTTGTTTTATCACTGCCACTGGCATCATCTCTAATCGACTCAGATTGTAAATGCACCAGTATACTGTGGACAGTATTCCTATCACAAGTTGAACTTGAACTCTACAAAATATAAAGATATTAATACATATGACGGCATGCTTTGCTGGCACATCAGAATATATTATTTCGTGAAAGTTACAGCTTCATAGCAGTTACAGCAGTATAGAAACAGTATTTCTATAAGTTGGCAATATGAATACATATTTACAAGAGCATTCTTCATTAAAGCTGCATCAACCTTTCACTTAAGGAGCTTCAAGAGTACCATTTTTCATGCTTGAAATATATTCAGAAGTGCTTTCTCCATAAACTCCATAAACTACAACACTGCATATGACAGTGCTGGATAGTTTAACAGCCTCACAAATATGAAGCCTAAAATACCACAATTGCCCTCTAGTGGCTTGCTGCAGTACAGGTACTGTGAGTCTGTCAACATGAAAACACAGGCGAAGGGATAACATAAAATTGGAAGGAAAGTTATAATCAAATAATAACTGTATTACCTAAGATAAAATATAAATTCTATTTTACAAGAGCATCTGATTCTCACATTTACAGCCTTATTTTGACCTAGGGTTTAAGCTAGGGTTCCAACTAGATAGGTAAATATTCCAGGGAAGAAAGCAAAATAAAGTGTCGTTAGAATGTGTTCAAATGTAATATGTTTATGATACGTTCTGTTCAAATGGTCACGTCACACTATTCTGCCCTACATGGCCATGAGTACACTGCATTTATTCAATTCAATTCAATTTTATTTATATAGCGCCAAATCACAACAAAAGTCGCCTCAAGGCACTTCATTTATAAGTGCAATGTATTAGTTGAGTCTCCTTGACTCCAACATTGGTCCTGTCTTTACTTGGTGTTAGATCAGTTTGTAAGTTTGGCATTTGTATACAGTGCTATCTGAGAGTTGCATAAAATTATTTTTGGCTGCCTATTTGACACAAGTGGGTAGCTCTGTACGTTTGAATGGGAAGAACTTATGTTGGATGCCCTTTCAGACACAACCCCAAACGACAATATGTTTCTCCAGTTGGAATCAAACCAGCAACTTTTCACTTGCCAGTCCAAAGTGTTAAAAACTACACAATCAAAGGTGCACTTTAAGTACTAACCATAAATATACTTTCATAATTTACATTACATGAGTGTCAGTCAGATGCATGATGTAGAAGTAGATTGTGTAAGGTGAACATACCTCATCACACATTAATAAGCTGAGAACCACAGCAAGAAAACCAGTGGATGGATAAGCAGCCTTCTTTCTCAGCCAGACATCATGAACATATTTCATGAAAGCTGGATGAAGGATCGACACCTGTTGTGAATCAGACAAATCTTTAAATCTGAGTTTTATTAATTGTTCTTTTATGAAGTATATGCACAATATACTAATATACAAAATACCACTGTGGCTAAAAGAAGCCACTATTAGTGGCATGGCTTTGTTCAGTGACATGCATGACCTTCTGAGCACATAATTGTCAAGTATGAGCAACTGTGGAAAACAATAACAATACTCATTGCAGAACAGAGTAAACAACAAATACTTCAACAAAGTAAAGGTTGAGGGTGGGGAGAACCATTGCCGGGGGGGGGAAGCATTACTGGAAAATGTGATGAAGCATATCTAGCCTCTGGCTTCACCTACTCCAAAGGCATTGGGAGCACCCGCTGGGCTGTCCAAATTGGCGACAAACAGTATCCAGCATTCTTGATTTTTAGTGGGAGCATACATAATTCTTATTTTAAAAAATTAAATTTATTCAAAATGACGACGTTGATGTCAGGATTGGTTTGTAGAGCGTCTGACGCCTCTGTCTTTCTAAATGGGGGACAGTGACTGCGTGTGTCTATGTAAGCATGCATGCCTGAATTAATGGTAGCGTAAAGTTATTATTGGACTTCTTGGGTATCAACATTTGCCAGTTTTGTTAAGGTAAACGTAAAATACTCACCAAATCTTTGTTAGCTATCTTGTCAGAGTTTGGAGCACCTTTTTCCCTGTTGAAAAGAAAATATATTGTTGAATTTGTTTAAAAAATTATTGTTTAACAAACAAATGCTAATAATTACCTAAGACTTAAGAATCACAATAAGATCAAGTATCAGTTGTTGATAAAACAATTTATTTACCTTTTTTCCATGTAAAAAAAAAAAGAGTTGCTGCTAGCTGTGTGAAAAACCAGAATATATCATAGGAATATATTTTAATATCAAACAGCTCTTGGGGAGTGGGGTGTCTCAAAATTGTGTTTTAATATTTCCTGTTTATTAGCTCACTAAAAAATTTGAAAATTGTTAAAGAAAGTGGATATGCAGCTAAAAGTAATAGTATTACTGCTTTAGCTGTAAGTTAAATTACTCCCAATGGTCCCAACGGCAACTAGAGAGCAGATTTAATGGGGAGATGCAGTGCCTGTTTTAGGGAAACATGGTTTGAAGCTAACATTCTGTCAAAGGCTTGACCACACATACAATGGGACAATGCAAGATGTTCAATTCATGACCCTCAGGAAATCAAGGCATTTTTGTATGCAGAAAAAATGAAGTAAGATGAGCCTGGTAGAAGAATCGATGAAGAACGTACGGTTACTGTGTAACCTTGGTTCTCTTAGTGAGAGACCACCCCCCTTGGTCGTGGCGTGTGGATATTTATTTAAGACACTCCGGCACGCCCGGCTACGCCCCACAGCTTACGTATAAAACAGCTGTGTGGACGTGACACCGGTGATAGTTTGATTGGAACGCGTCTCCGAGTGGCCTCACGGTGGAGAGATAGTCTCTCACTAAGAGAACCAAGGTTACACTGTAACCGTACGTTCTCTAGCATATCGAGACTATCTCTCCACACCGTTACATATTCCATATGTACGGGGTAACTCTGTAAGACACTCCGCGAGGAGACAATGCACCGCCGAGAGTGAAGGTGCCGGGAGTCAGTGGCAACGCACCAATAGAGACATCACCCTGATCAGGGCTTCGCAATGCGAAGGCCGAGCCAGGGGGTGGAGACAGCAGTCTGCAGATGCCAGACTGGCCTGAACTGGTCATGCAGGACGCAGGACCGCAAGTGATCGGCCACTCAAGGTCAGCCCGGGAACCGCGAGGCAGATAGCCAGGGAACGCAGCACACCGAGCCGCCAAGTAACAGCCCGCTGGTCGCATATGGCAATGCCCGACAGAGAGTTGGCACTACAGCTGGAGAACTCTCACTCGCCACAGCGAGGTCCGACTGGCGTGTACACCAGCGAAGCGGGCAACACACCAGGTGAACACAGCCAGCAAGCACAGGTGAAGCTTGGGTTGTGACCCATCCATCCTCAAAGCTGAAGCCACCCCAAGCTGTTGACAGACAGGGAGGGGGGGTCTGGCAGCCTAGCCTGCGTAAGTGGAGGGCTGAGCAAGGCGACGACCCGACGGTCTACCACCAGCACCGTCACCACATGCATGTCCGCAGACAGTGGAGCCTCAAGAGTGAACTCGCAATGAGACACTTGAGGTCAGACACAAAGTCTCAGCTACTGGGCGTCCCCGTGCTGGCCATGTAAGTCCATGACACACAGGCAAAGTACCAACCGGGAGTCAGCATCGCAGGCTGGGGACCTCTCACTCACTGGCCAAAATGTCAGACACAGCAAGGTCTGACAAGCTCAACCCGTGGCATGCAGTTGGAGCGACTAAAGGCCAGAAGCACAGGCAGTCGGTTAGGACGAGCCCACGCATATGCTCCCCAAGGATCCCCAGCTGGAGCCCAGGGCCCGAACCTGGAATCCCAGGAGCAGAGAGAGGAGAGGAAGCGTAGCTCATCGAGCCACTGAGAGGAGACCCGACTGGGTGCCTGCAAGAAGCGGGCAACGCCAGACAGGGAGCCAGCGCCACAGCCTGGGGAACACTCACCCGCTGGCTGATGTATCAGACACAGCGGGGACCGACTGGCGGGCTGCAGTGCAGCCACTGGGCAGGAGGGCCAAGCCAGGGATCCAACCTGCAGGTCGCCCCAGGGCTAAGTGGCTGCCGAGCGCTATCCATAGACAGGGGAGCCACAAGAGTGAACTCGAGGACGAGACACTCGAGTAGAGCCAGCACCGCAGGCTGGAACACAACACACTCGCTGGCTGGCTTATCAGACACAGCGAGGCCAGGCTAACTTGTAATGGGTGAACCGCATGCAGAGAGCCTGGCGCTGCAGGCTGGAGAACACTCACTTGCTGGCTGAGCATCAGACACAGCGAGGTCCAGCTGGCGTGTAAACCAGCAAAGCGCAGGCAATACGCCAGGGAAACACAGCCTGCAGCTGCAGCAGAAGCAGTAGCAGCAGCAGCAGTAGCAGCAGCAGTGGCGACGGCTTAACCTGCGGTCAGAGCCGAGAAGCCATCCCAATCGAGGAACGACAGGAGCCCTGCTGGCCGCGTGAACCGCGCACTGTGGGCAAAACGCCAGAGAGAACAGGCTACACTAGGCTGGAGAAGGCACTCGCCGCATCGAAGTGCGACTGGCGTGTAAGCCAGCGAACGCGGGCAAAACGCCGGGGCAACACAGCCTACCAAGCCACTCGAGCACAGCAGCTGGCTAACGCTTTGACAGAAGCCCGCGATATGTGGATAACGCCCCAGAAGGGAACGGCGGAGCCACCAGCTGGAGAGGTCAAGTCACAACAGATCCCTGCCTGGCACTAGGCAGTGACACAGAGCCAGGGAGAGAGAGAGCCTGTCACAGCAGCTCGGCCACTCAGAGGATGGCCGAGGTAGGATGAGGCCCAGGGCCTGTCCCAGGAGTAGAGCAGATGACCTGGACCATACACGACAGGGGAGGTGCTGGTGGCTCAGGCCACTGAGGGCCCAAGTGGCAACCCAAGGTTCACCACTAGGGCATAGCAACCACTCCGCGGTGTCTATAGACAGGGGGCCAGCAGAGTGGGCCTGATGAGACACTAACGGACAGATGGGAGGTGTCAGCTCACTGAGCGGGCACCTGCTCTGGCCAGGTGACCCGTGATACAGGGGCAACCCACTAGACAGAGAGCCAGCGCTGCGCGCTGGAGAACACCCATTCACCGTCTGACATATCAGACACAGCGGGGTCATATTTCCGTTGTGTTTTGTTTGCTTTTGCAGCGTTTTTCTCATTGCTGGTGTTTTCTTAAGTTGCAGTCCGTTTGGGCTGTCGGGGCCACCATGTAAATGAGTTTAAGGGCCAGGAAAGAAAATTTAAATATGTAATTTCAATGCCAAACAAAATATGCACCATTGATCTGAGACCTTTAAGGTTTAACTAAATTTTGAACCTTGTTTAATTTGCTTGTTCAAACAGACGAACCTGGATTGCACCTTTACTTACACTTAGCTAAGACTGTGTAGCAAAGTGTAAGGTTCTTTTTGATTTGGAAGGAAAAGTAAGCGCAGAAAGAGTCCTAGGGAGTGCCCAAAAAGTGATATATTATTTATTTATTATTATACAGTGTGGGAAGCCGGACTTCCCCTTTCGGCCCGATACAGGAAGCTTTATAGCCTTTATGACGTCAGAACAATTCCTGGGAGTCATCTTATCAGAACAACAACAACCCTTTCCCAGACTTGAAACCAGATGTTTCCCATCATCAGCGTCTGGGAACATAACAATTGTGTAAGACGAGTGTGCAGTTGTGTAAGATTATAGGTCCAGGCTAATGAAAGTTCAGCGTCCTCATCTGACTTACTGTGGACCCACCACTATGCTGGTGCTATGCATGATAAAGTATTGCATCTAGAATGTGTTATTCTGCGTGCTCTGGCAAATATACTGAATGATAAATGATACATGATACTATGGGTGATAACCTGATGATAAGTGATGCAGTCTAATGAAGTAATGATGAAATAATGACCGCGCATGTGAATAATAACATAGTGACAGAAAAATAACATTCCTTTACGTGACAAAAGCTATTAAAATCTGAAATTTCATAATGCCATTCCAGTACAGTTGTAGTACAGTTTCTAGCAACATAAGTTTTAAAAGAAATTGAAATATAATTAAAGTGAAGACAGAAGCCATGTTTGGCCTACCCTGGAATTAATGACTTCAGAAGCCACAAAAAGTCACGTGTTTTGAATGGAAAAAACAAAAGATGAGTGGTGTTGTCCAATCTAGTAGCACTTTCTGGATACATGACATGATGAGTTGTTTTAGTTCCAACATCTCTTTCAAAACCTTTGGTTCTCCCACGGTTGACTCTAAATAGTACAGAAGGATATATAAGTTTACATATTTAGCATTTTAGACACATTGTAACATCTCATTATATGTATAACAAAACATAACAAAACTTTTTTGTGACATGAATCTAGGCTTTTCAGGTTTTGTCAGTGAACAGTGCTGTTGAAATTAGCTTTAGTGTTTTGTTTTTGTGTAATGATGGTTATAATGTGTGGGAATTATATCATTTTATATCATTTTATATTATGTTGATTCTTTTCTATCTTTTATTAAGCTTTGAGCAATGACATTTGATTAAACATTTATTCCATGTATTAAATATACAGTTTCAATCATGTTATTAACACA
Source organism: Neolamprologus brichardi (assembly GCF_056152115.1). Classification (NCBI taxonomy): domain Eukaryota; kingdom Metazoa; phylum Chordata; class Actinopteri; order Cichliformes; family Cichlidae; genus Neolamprologus; species Neolamprologus brichardi. The sequence continues at coordinate 27,690,323 of NC_142124.1, read as the reverse complement.
CATTGCATTTGTGCTCATGATAGAGTTAAGCATACAGTCTAATGAAGGTTAAAAATGTCGTTCAGCGTTATGTCTGAACTGATATATTGATGAAATTACTTGAATGCTGTGAATGAATGCCTAACATGCTTACATACACATAGACATGAAGTATAATTTCTAGGGAAAAGGTGAAAGACATCTTGCTTTGTCTCTGCTTGGCAACTAGTGATCTGGGATCTACAGGAAGCATCTGGAGGAGCCAGACAACCATATAGGGAAAAATGCTGTTAAACACGGAAACTTGTTGAACTGTCGTTAATGATAACCTATACATGTGATGTTGTATCGAGCTGTGTATCTTTCCACACATGTGTTTAATAAAATCATTGTTTTGACGCACTTGGACCAGTAGTTGTTTGTCTCACACCTCAATCACAAATCGGGACAAATGCAGTTAAATTATTATTACCTTATCACAATATCATGGAAATCAATCAGGGGTCCATACTGAGATCCTCTCAAATTTCCAGAATTCCCCACCACTGCACATCTCCTGCAGCGATCAGGGCGAGGTTCTTCAACATCTGCAAAGGGTGTTATTGTCTGAAACACACGTTCTAGTGTTTTATTGTAGACAGTGAAGTTTTGTTTTTCCCCCTGTAAGGGCTGAGAAAAAAGAATAAAGTTTTGCAACCTCAGATCACATCTCTTGTTCAAAACACATTTAGTCTTTAACATTATCCCTGCTAATGACAAAATATCTGCATTGTCTTGGAGCAACTGTGCGCAATAGTGTAATTCCCTTAGGGATTAATAAAGTGTTCTGATTCTAAGTATTCCAATCATACAATATACGAACTTTCTGACTTTTGTCACAAAAACACTAAAAAAAATCATAAAATCAATTCAGTTTGATTCAATTTCAGTTATTTGATGGATAGCACCAGCATCTATTTCTAAGTGTCTTCAAGGATCAAACGTATGCACATTTGTGTTATTAATTATTAAGATATGTCTGTGAAGGTTCTCAATCATCCAGGTCATCGTAGTCTAAGGAGCTTGGGGGGGAAAAGCGTCTTTGATTTCTTTGAGTTGCTTGAAAACATTTCACTTCTCATCCGAGAAGCTTCTTCATTTCTAGGGTTAAATGGTGGAGAGTCCCAGATTTAAGCCCCGTGGGAGTGTCCCCCAAGAGGGACATGGACCCCCTATTGATCCTCTACCTAATCACATGAGCCAAGGTGTGAAAACGGGTGTAGGTCACAATCAGCCAAGGTTTCGGGTGTGCTCATTGTGAAACCTAACCCCACCCTATCATGTGATTTCCTGAGTGGGCGTTAAGGTGTCTGGGAAGGGATCTCAAAACTGGATTATAGATGGTAGACAGTTGGTGTCATGAGCCACCGCCTCTGTTCAAAGATGGTCGCTCATAGTAGCGTGTGTTCTGTGTGGTTTTCTCGAGTCTCCCTGCATCTCCCCTTTAAATGGCCTGTATTTGTATAGCGTTTTACTAGTCCCTAAGAACCCCAAAGCGCTGTTTTTTTGTAAAAAGACAACAATGTTAGTCTTTTCAGCAGCTATAGGGCATATATGGTATCACTCTTGGCTGGAAGCAGTGCTTAATCAATGGGGAAAAATAAAAAAAAACAACTTTGTCTAAAAACCTCTCATGTTTAGCTGTTTCCCACTTTTCTTTGGTCATTTTAGCTTTTTTGGCCAGGGTGAATCTTTTGCTGTGAAGTACAGCCAGACTTTTGAACGCTTCGCCTTGGGCGTTTTTAATCTGTAGCTCTGCTCTAAAAGAACGTACGTACCTGGGCCCGCCTACTACGCTTGCAAAGGTAAAATGATTGGCTGGAATTGAAAGTGTATGACATCTCAGGGAAAAAAGCACCGAAATAAAGCACCGGAATGTGCGCTAGTGATGGTAAATTTGATTCTTTTTACTGTATCAAGTTTTAATGAGTCACTCAGCAAAGTGAATCGGGTTTTTTGAGTCATTTGATTCACTGAGTTAGTTGACCAGAGAGTGCAAAAAAATGTACATTTTCACTCAAACTTCACTCAAGACCAACTTCACACCCGATCAGATTTGCACACTGTTAGACCTCTGCCTCACCACTACATATTTCAAATACAACGAAGGCTATTACAGACAAAAACATGGCTGTGCCATGGGCTCCCCCGTGTCACCTATTGTAGCCAACCTTTACATGGAGGAAGTGGAAAGGAAGGCTCTTGGCTCTTTCAAAGGAAGAGTACCCAGCCACTGGTACAGATATGTAGACGACACCTGGGTCAAAATCAAGACACAAGAAGTGGAATCCTTCACTGCGCACATCAACGCTGTGGACAAAAACATCAAGTTCACCAGGGAAGACACAAAGGATGACTGTTTGCCTTTCCTGGACTGCGCTGTGCACATTGAAGAGAATGGCAACCTCAACATCGAAGTTTACCGGAAGCCCACACACACGGACCAGTACCTCCTGTTTGACTCCCACCACCCTCTGGAACACAAACTTGGAGTAATTAGGACCCTACACCACCGGGCAGAACATGTTCCCTCTAAGCCTGAAGGGAAAAAGAAGGAACACACACATGTAAAGGAAGCACTCAAAACATGCGGCTATCCTAAATGGGCATTCTTAAAGTCAGCAAAGAGGCACAGAAAAGAAGATCAGACACCAGCGAGGGAGGATAAGAAGGACAGACGCAACAACATTGTCATCCCCTATGTAGCCGGTGTATCAGAGAAACTCAGGAGGGTTTTCTCCAAGCATGACATCCCGGTGTACTTCAGACCCAGCAACACACTCAGACAAAAACTGGTTCACCCGAAAGACAAAACGCCAAAACACAGACTTAACAATGTGGTGTATGCTGTACAGTGCAGCGAGGAATGCCCAGACCTCTACATTGGAGAGACCAAACAGCCACTTCACAAGCGCATGGCACAACACAGAAGAGCCACCTCCACAGGACAAGATTCAGCTGTCCATCTGCATCTTAAGGATAAAGGACACTCTTTCGAGGATGCCAATGTTCACATTTTGGACAGAGAGGACAGATGGTTTGAAAGAGGAGTGAAAGAAGCCATCTATGTCCACTGTGAGCGACCATCTTTGAACAGAGGCGGTGGTTTACGACACCAACTCTCTGCCATCTATAATCCAGTTTTGAGATCCCTTCCCAGACGCCTTAAGGCCCACTCACACCCTGGGCCATCTGACCTCAGGAATTCGCATGATAAGGTGGGGCCAGGTTTCACAATGAACTCACCCGAAACTCTGGCTGATTGGGACCCACACCCAGTTCCACACCTTGGCTCAGGCGATTAGAGGATCATCAGGGGGTCCTTTGTCCCTCAGTGGGGGGACACTCCCACCAGGCTTATATCTGGGACTCTCCACCATTTGACCTTAGAACTGAAGAAGCCTCTCGGATGAGAGGTGAAACGTCTTCAAGTAACTTAAAGAAGTCCAGACGCTTTTCTTTGCAAGCTCCTTTGACCCTTAACATTGGTTGCCAACCAAGAAGAAGAAAAAGCTGTGAGCCAGGAGGGAGGGGGTGAGTGAGGACAATAACGGATTATAAAGCACCAACAACCAGTATGACGAACACGGCCGTGACTCTGGCAGATGAGCTGAACACTTTCTATGCTCGCTTCGAGGCTGCAGCTAAGGACGTTAGCGGCGCTAACGGCTGCAGACAGGAAGATACTGCCAGCACCGGAAATGTGCTCGTCATCTCCGAGCATGAAGTAAGGAGAGCCTTCAAGAGAGTGAACACCAGGAAAGCAGCAGGACCAGACGGCATCCCAGGTCGTATCCTCAGAGACTGCGCATACCAGCTAGCTCCTGTGTTCACTGAGATATTCAACATCTCTTTATCTCAGTCGGTGATCCCCACATGCTTCAAAGAGTCCATCATTGTTCCTGTCCCAAAGAAACCACACCCTGCTTCTCTCAATGACTATCGCCCTGTAGCCCTCACCTCAGTAGTGATGAAGTGCTTTGAACGCCTGGTCAGAGACTTCATCATTTCTTCACTACCAGACACACTGGACCCACTATAGTTCGCTTACCGTCCAAATCGTTCCACAGACGATGCCATCTCTCATCTCCTCCACACATCACTTACTCACTTGGACACTAGAAGGGGGAATTATGTTAAAATGCTCTTCATAGACTACAGCTCTGCATTTAATACCATAATTCCCTCCACACTCACCACCAAGCTGGAGCATCTGGGACTCAGCTCATCTATGTGTCAGTGGATCTCCAACTTCCTAACTGGCAGACCACAGGCAGTAAGGATGGGCGGACATGTCTCAGCCTACACCACTCTCAGCACTGGAGCCCCCCAGGGGTGTGTTCTGAGCCCCCTGCTGTACTCCTTGTACACATATGACTGTGTGGCCACTACCAGCTCCACCACCATCATCAAGTTTGCTGACGACACCGTCGTGGTGGGCCTGATCTCTGACAACAACGAGACGCCCTAACTGAAGGAGATTAGGAATCTGGAGAACTGGTGCCAGAGGAACAACCTCCTTCTAAACGTCAGTAAGACAAAGGAGTTGATAGTGGACTTCAGCACTAAGCAGGAGAGGAACTACCAGACCCCCGTCATCAACGAGTGCCCAGTGGAGAGAGTGGACAGCTTCAAATACCTCGGAGTTCACATCACGCAGGACCTGTCATGGTCCTGTCACATCAACACCGTGGTGAAAAAGGCCTGTCAGCGTCTCTACCACCTCAGACGCTTGAGAGACTTCCGACTGCCCCCCAAGGTGCTCAGGAACTTTTACTCCTGCACCATAGAGAGCATTCTGACGGGAAACATCTTAACCTGGTTCGGGAACAGCACCATGCAGGACAGACGAGCTCTACAGAGGGTTGTGCGTTCAGCTGAGCGCACCATCCGCTCAGAGCTCCCTGACCAGCACTCAATCTACAGCAGGCGGTGCTGGACCAAGGCCAGGAAGATCGTGAAGGACCTCAGCCATCCCAACAACGGACTGTTCTCTCTGTTGAGGTCAGGAAAGCGATTCCGCTCCCTGAAGACCAACACAGAGAGACTGAGGAGGAGCTTCTTCCCGCAGGCGATACGGTCCCTCAATCACACCACCACACAGTACTGACTCACACATATAGTTCTTACACACACACTGGACATTCTGGACATTGTTTTGCACTTCATCACTTAAACCACTTTAAGCATATTTGCACTGCACAAGACACTATAATGTGGATTGCACAACACTGGACATTATATTCCTCATTTCCAGTTAATATTTGTACAGTTGCTGTTATTGTGTGTATATATATTTATATTTCTCTTACATTCTTATATATGTCTATACTTTGTATTTTGTTGTACAGTTATCTTATTTTCAACTTTAATTTATATATTTTATCTTATTCTTTCCCAGTTAAATTTACCCTTCATTCTAATTTGTGTTGTACAGTTATCTCATTCTTAACTTAATTTTTTATATTTTATTTTATTCCTTCCTGGTTAAATTTACCCTTTTTTATTTTCATATTTATTTATTTCCTATCTTATTCATAGCCTTTTCTATTTTCTTTAGGTCACGAGCAGTTGTCCAAGCATTTCACTGCATATCGTACTGTGTATGACTGTGTATGTGACAAATAAAAATTTGAATTTGAATTTGAATTTGAATTTGAGTGAGTGAGTGAGTGATTCGTTCGCTCGCTCTATGATTCAGCACAGGAGGGAGGGGGTGAGCGAGTCCTGAGTGATTCGCTTATGCTTACAATTCAGCACAGGAAGGGAGGGGGTGAGTAGCTCAAATGTGTTGTTAGCATGTTAGCAGAGCGATGCTACTGTGAACCGAGGAGCTATTTTCTTGATGTGAGCTTCTACTCAGGGTTTTTTCTTCCAGTTCAGAGCAGAAATGCTTTTGTTAAGAAACTGGCTGTTGTTTTCCCCCCACACAATTTTAATTATAAGCTAGATATATTTCTACTAATGGAATTAGTTTGCTAACAACAACAGGGATGAGTCAGTGAGTCAGTTGGGCTTGTGAATCATGATTCACGAGTCAGTAAAGTGATTCTCGAGTATTGAACGATTCGTTCACGAATCGAACATCACTAATGTGCACTGCTTTTCGGTCTGGTTGCTACCAGACCGATGTCAGAACCAGTGCCATCATGGCACCGGATACCGGTACCCATCCCTACTGCTAATGTAAAGACTGACAATTCTGAGAACTGTTTATCACCTGCTCAAGGTGTAGATCAGTCAGCTGCCCAACAGCCTTCAGTTCAGGCAGCTGACCTACAGCCTACAGTTCAATCAGCTGCTCAGCTGCCCTCAGCTCAGTCCCCACTAGCTCAGCCACCCATTCGGGCACAATTCTCGCCAATTCATTCCATGCAGGGAGAAAATTTCATATTAACCTGTGGTGTTTCTCATGAACTGGCTACTTTTGAGACAGTTACTTTCTCCAGGGCCTCCCCAGAGGCTAGCTCTCTGCCCTTAGCTGATAAAGTGAAGATGCCTGGGGGCCAATGGTTCCTTTTGACTTTTTTTTCCATAACAAAGTTACATTAAAATAGAAATTTACCTAAATAAAAGACACTCAGGCAAGCATTTACAACTCTAAAGACACAATTCCGCCTTTCATTTATATCTGGAGAGTCAGACAACATTGAACAAACTGTATAGAATACCCTAAATTCCCATGGGTTTGCAATATCTTTGCCTAATGAACATTTAAACAGGAGTTATAAGTAATGAAAAGTGTTCTGTTATCAATGAAGTTTTTTTTTTAAGTGAATTTTGCCCTTGACTTTCACAAGACCTTTGAAGAAGCCAAAGTTTTTCACATCTACTGGAAGATTACACAACTGGAAGTTCACTTGCCGCAAGAAATAAACACATTTGTAAATTTACGCAATATGTACACAACACACTCAACTATGAATTAAGAGCATAACATCAACAGTTAAAACCAAATCTTAAGAGTTTAACAAAATACGTTTCCTTTTGTGGATTGTATTAGCGTGCTTTATGCTTTTTACTGTTCAGGAACAAATGAGTAATGCAGTCTCTCCTGGAGGGCTGCTCTTCATTTGATTCAACTGTGCTAAACCAGAAAGAACTAAAACATGCATAGCAGCTCTCCATTACAGAATTTGGGCATCCCTGGACTAATGAGAGGGGTGATACTGAGATCTAGATTTTAGTAAAGCAATCAGGTCTGGTTTGAGGGCAGTGGTTGAGACGCGTAAAATATCCCGCAAGTGGGAGTCACTCATCCTTGATCTCAATCGGTTCTTGTTTAAGTTCATGACAGAGAATGTTTGCTCACACAAATATGTGGAACCAAATAAGCTCAGCATTTTCTTAGCAAGAGGTCACACTTCAGGAAACCTGTCTTTGTCTAGCTGCCGATAAAAGTCAACAAGAGAACACTGCCGGTGTTTTCCGCGGCACTCATCGTCACACTGCAGCTCAATGAGCTCTAGCTGAAGCTGCGGAGGAGCATCATCAGGGTCCACGGAGAAGGGAGATGAGAAAAGCAGCATGTCTTTTTCAATAGCTGCAAAGTCCTGAAAGCGTTTGTTAAATTCTCCAGAAAGAGATGCGATAGCTGTTGCGTAACTCTTCATTTGGACATTAATGTCCACTGGGAAACTGTCAATAACCTCTTTCAAAGACGGGAAGTGTGCGGTACAGGGCTCTGTTAGGGACAAATGTCTTTGGAAAAGTTACAGTTTGGTTCCAAAGGCCTTGATGTGAGCGTATAGTTGGCTCACCACTGCGTCTTTTCCTTGAAGATTAACATTCAGCGCATTCAGATACTTCGTGATGTCAACCAAAAAAGCCAGATTTGCCAGCCATACAGGATCAGACAGTTCTTCCATTGGTTGTCCCTTCTCATCTAAAAACTGTCTGATTTCCTCTCTAAGAGAGAAAAATCGCTGTAGTGCAAACCCCCGACTTAGCCACCTCACATCATTGTAATAAATTACGTCACCATATTCAGCCTGGATGTCATGCAGAAACTGCTGAAACTGTCGGTGGTACAGAGCTTTAGAGCGAATACAGTGTTGCGTGCCAAGCAAACACTCAGAAATTCTTGCTTCTTCTCGGGGCAAATGTTCTCCACCATTTTCATGACACAGTGTAAGTGTCACAGAAATGGCTTATGTATAAAGAAGTTTAATACATGGTTCCAGCAGTTAAAATGTTCTTGCTTGTACATTTCTGTGGACAATATTGTAAAGGTGTGTTTATCTTGTATAGGAGACATGTTTATCTTGTCACAAAGAACAAGTTTTGTTACACCGCTATTATCGCAAGGTTTTGGGCATGATAATATAGGCTGTGAGCCCACGCTTAATAATCACGCTAAGGAGTTCAGCGCGCTATCTGCCTGGTTAGTCTACCGGCTGTACAAGGTATTTGTCATTTGCTATAACTGTATTGTAATATTGTGAAAATTTGTAATGTGGTATTTAAGCAACCCTTATCTGCCCAGTCCGACCGGGCTAAAGCTATTACAGAAGCTATTGGGGTGTTTAGCTGCAGACGTTGTGCAAAACAAGGGGTTTAAACTATGATGAACCCGCTTGAGTCACGCAGTGATATCCCGTTGCACGTCCACTTTAGTGGCAAGATTGTTCCAAGCATGTATGAGCAGGAAAAGATTTAAGTTATGGCTGAACTGTCCCAGGCATCTTTTGTTGCTCTAACTACTACAAATGGGTGGACCTCCAGGGCAACGGAAAGCTACGTGACCGTGACAGCTCATTATATCACAGCGGAGTGCAATATAATGAGTGTATTATTGTAGGGTCTACCTTACAATATAAAGCGCCTTGAGGCGACTGTTGTTGTGATTTGGCGCTTTATAAATAAAATTGAATTGAATTGAATTGAGTGGTAGATACAAAGCCCTATACTGCCCTATACTGTATTATACATTTTTTTTTAATAATTGCATGGAATGAGTCTTGAATTGAATGTTTTTAGCAGGCAAAAAATACTTCTGACATAAACGGTAGTAACCAGACCGAAAAGCAGCGCACATTTTGGGGCTTTATTTCGGTGCTTTTTTTTTTTACTGAGATGTCATACAAGCATAGTAGGCGGGCCCAGGTACGTACGTTCTTTTATAGCAGAGCTGCAGATTAAAAACGCCCAAGGCAAAGCGGTCAAAAGTCTGGCTGTACTTCACAGCAAAATATGCAAACTCAGCAGCCTGCAACAAGTGCTTTAAGGTGATACTGTGCAAAGGAGGTAACTCCTCGAATCTGATGAAACACCTGGCGACGCATAGCGTTTTTTTAAAAGCCGAGAAATGCACCGTATTTGATAGCTTGCTGCGAGACCTCACACCATGCACATCTACTGCGGGTGTGGTGCCTGTTATCGGACCCAGAGTTAGCAACATCCCCCAAGAACCCGAAGAGGAGAGTCCTGGCCCCTAGCCCTGCCAGTGTAGCAGAAATGATGACAGATGATGATGGCAGCAAGAGCGTTCTTATCTGCGTGAGTAGCTTAATGTTGCTCGTGTGTAATTTACGTTGAGTAGGCTAACCACGTTATTACATTAATGCATGTAAGGTGAACTAGCAAACACTGTCGTAGTTACATGCGGCTGTCTTCTTGTTTGATGGCAGATACTCCCTTCACCCTGGCCAAAAAGGCTAAAATGACCAAAGAAAAAGTGGAAAACAGCTAAACATGAGAGGTTTTTGGACAAAGTTTGTATTTTCCCATTGTTTAAGCACTGCTTCCTGCCAAGAGTGATACCATATATGCCCCAGAGCTGCAGAAAAGGCTAACATTGTTATCTTTTTACAAAAAGCTAAACATGAGAGGTTTTGGGACAAAGTGTGTGTTCTTCATTCTTTAAGCACCGGTTTGAGCACCGGCACCGTTTCAAAAGTACCGGTTTGGCACCGGTATCGGATAAAACCTAAACAATACCCATCCCTACTGTCACCCAGAGTAACTTCACACTGTGCGAAAATGGTATTTAAAGGATAATTGATAACAACAACCAGGGCATCAGGGGCCAGATCAGAGCCATCACTGTTCATTATTTTCAATCTTAAACTCAGTTGTGTGTCAATTAAATCCAGGTAATGCAAGCCATTTCCAGGAATGGACTCTCTCTGTTTATTATATAATTTTATGATATTCATAAAAATTATGACTGTTGTAAACCTTTATTACTTCCTTTATTACTTCTTCTGTCATAGATCATTTGACGGCGGGTCATAAATCACTGGTTTGATACAAAGTACCTATTATCCCTCCAATTGGATACTTCCAATAGGGTTAAAATCTGGGACTCTCCACCAGTTGCTCTTAGAACTGAAGAAGCTTCTCAGATGAGTGGTGAAACTTCTTTTTTTTTCTTTTGTCATTTTAAAGATATCTATATAAGTAATTGTATTTTACAATTCTTCAGCCAGTTAGAAATACGGGTTGCAAGGATAAAGAGTTGAGTATACATAAAAGAAAAAAAGATAAGTATAAAACAAGGTTTGTTTTAAACTTATCTAATCCGTAGCTAAACTACGGAGGAATATTTGTGTTGGTTTTTTGGGTGGAGGTAGCACAGACTTGATTATACTGCTCTTGCTGTACCAGTAAACACAGGTGTCATAAAATAAACAAGGGATGGGCAGTTAAAATAAATTTAAGTTGGACAAAGGTTTATTGTAATATGTTTTCATTATTTACCTTCCACCAGTTGAAATCTTCCTCCGAGGGTTTATGTTTCTGTGACATTAAAGGTTTAGGAGATTCACCAATGATGTCATTAAACCAAGGATCACTGTCTGTTAGACATTTGTGACAGGCACAAAGTCTTGACTCCTGATGACAGAAGGTATATCCAGATAAATTCCATAAAAGGATGGAGACCAAAACAATTGCTGTGATATTCAGTAGTGGGGAAATGTGCACTCTGAATTTTCCCCTTTTGAAATACATCTTGATGGAGTTCCAATCTGTGAACAAATACAATGTGAGTGAATGTGAAAATTAGCACTAAGCCTTTAAGAAAACAGTAACAGAAATGATAACTCTTTAATTAAAATTATTTATAGTTTGCAACATATTAAGAGCACTGCACTGGAAGGCAGAAAAATCAGATAAACATAGAAGGTTTAATGTCCTCATTTATTTATGGTATTTGCACAGATCGCATTTACCAGCATAAACCAGCTGCTACATTATGAGCACATCACGATGTGTTGCCTAAAGTTGAATCAAATAGCATGACAGCCAACAGAAAGGAAAACACAGAACTTAAAATACTTTCAGAGTCTGTCGGTTGGTGTATTTGCATGAATTACTTATGTCATTGTTGTATTAGCCTATCTCTATTGCTGATGAATAACCTAAAATATCATGTCTTATATATCACGTCTAATACATACATACATATATATATATATATATATATATATATATATATATATATATATATATATATATATATATATATATACACACACACACACACACACACACACACATGTAGTGAGAGAAAAATACATTTGGGAAACTAAATGACTGGAGGTTCAGTACAGATTAGTGTGAGATGAGACAGAGTGTAAAGTTAAGGTGTCTTACCAGCATAAAGATGAAATTACAAAAGCAGGAATATGAGTCAAGAAGAACCTCTATGATACATCTATCAAGCTATCTATGTAGCTATCAACAAAAGAGGAACTTTTCAAAAGGAGAGGGAGGGGTTATGGACTATGTGCAAACAGTTATTGGGGTTGTGTCTGACTTGTGAATTGCCACACAACTGTTGCACAGAATTTAAATGTTTTATGTAAACCCACAAAACATACACACACAAATATACATACATACGTATAAATATATAATCTATTAGCCCTTTGGTACTCCTTCCATTATAGCAGTTAGAGTAAATCATTTAAAGTGCCATTGAATTGGCCTTGGATGTGTACATTAATTCCCTCTAAAGAAATTTCAGATTTTTAATTTAAAACTTAGGTGAAAGAGTTTATACATTTTGCAATAGGGTATTATTTTTGTCAATTCTACTTTGTTTACTTGTTGAGTCACTGGATATAAGCTGCTTAGGTGAGGTCTTTATTTTTACAATCACCATCAATCTAATGGCAGCAGCTGTGCTTTGAGGAAAAGAATGTTGACAAAGAAGGTGTGGACGCAACATAAGGTTGTCAGCACATGAACTGTCAGTGCTACAGATAAAAGGTGTGGTATAGAATAGAATAGAATTCAACTTCATTGTCATTGCTCATGTCACAGGTACAGGGCAACGGAATGCAGTTTGCATCCATCCAGAAGTGCTTTAGCCATGATATAGATATATTACAATATATATTAGCAATAATATAGATATGTAAGTATATTACAGAAATGGGTCTATTACGGTATGTAATATGCACACGGTATGAAGTATGTTATGAATATGCTATAACTAAAAGTATGTACAGGCTGTAGTGAGTACAAGCTATGTACAGGCTATGAACAGGATATAAATATGAAAAAAAACTATACAGAATATGAAGGAAATTCATATATGAGATATACAGCTATACAGAAATGGGAACTATTCAAGTTGTAAACAGTTATAGAATTAAAACTGTTTACAACATTTGGGCCACCTCCTCTAGCTTGAGAGTAGGGTAACTGGTAAATTCAAAGCTTTGCTTTTACACTCAGTTCTCTCTTTACCATGACCAACCAGTAGAGCGTCTGCATCACTGCAGCCGCAGCACCAATTTGTCGGTTGATCTACCTTCACTTGAGAACAAGACCCAAAAATAAAATAGCATTAAATTTTTTATATTTTTCTTTTTTGCAAGTGAAAGAACCAATGTTATAATTACTAAATAGAATGAAACATTCTTGATAGCTGGACCTCTGCTCCTGTCCGCCGCCCGACTCACATTGCACCTGACCCCTACGATGCCTCCTATGGGTGGTGGGCCTATGTCCCTTTTTCGGGCTGTGCCTGGCCAGGCCCCATGGACTAAGGTCCAGCCACCAGACGTTTGCCCTCGGGCACCCTATCCCGGGCAGGGTGAACTGTTCCCTCGATGGTCTCTTCATAGGGGTCTTCTCACCCTTAGAGATAGGGTGAGAAGTTCGGCCATTTGGGGGGGGGCTCAGAGTAGAGCCGCTGCTCCTCCACATCGAAATGAGCCAGTTAAGAGGGGTTCAGGCATCTGACAAGGATGTCTCCTAGGCAAGTTTTTCCGGGCATGTCCCACCGGGAGGAGGCCCCGGGGCAGGACATAGTGGAGGGATTATATCGCTTGGCTGCCCTGGGAATGCCTTGGTATTCCCCCGGATAAGCTGGAGGAGGTGTCTGGGGCGAGGGAGGTCTGGGCTTCTCTGCTTGGGCTGCTGCCCCCGCGACCCGGCTCCGTATAAGCGAAAGAAAATGGACGGATGGATGGAGTATGAAACATTGGGAAGTAGTTATTTAATATTTACAAAACAGAAGTGTTATGTAAAACATTAAAACACACATTATGATCTTTGCTGATAATATGTTAGCTGATGCCTGTTCTCTTTCCATGATGGCAATGAAAGTTGATTCTTGAATAGGCCTAATTGGCATGTTAGTTCTCTGTTTTAAAATTCATATCTTTACGTTTCAAGAAATTTTAGGGTATTATTTGTGCTATTTCCACTATGTTACTTGTTAAGCCATTAGATATAAATCGCTTAGATAAGTCAATGTTTTTCAAATCACCAGCTGCTGAGGCATCAGCTTAGTTGAAAGGAATATTGACAGAGAAGGTGTGGTGGCATTTTAAAGTTGCCAACGCATTAACTGTCAAAGCTACAGAGAGAAGGACTCGTAATAATGTGTTAAATTCGTTCTAGATTTGTACTTTATTTTGTGACCAGTATGACTCATGGCTAGTGTTAGGTTGAAATTATTAAATGTTGCCATTATTGTACTTAAATTTGTAAGCCTTGCCTTAAACTGTATGCTCAGAGACACTCTTTTGTTTCTATTGTCCTCCCCAGCTTGTTGAATGGTGAGGGGGGCTATAGTGTAACTGCAGGTACATTCTATGTAAGAAGTGTGACTTCCTGGCCTTTATGTGTATGGTGAGACGATTAAAAAGGCAGGGATGAGGGGAAATGACTCTTTGTGATCAGCAGGAAGTCACACAAATGCACCCCCATCGACACACACTCACTCACTCACACACACACACACACACACACATGCATACATATACACACATACAGTGCCTGACACACCACAGGGGGTTTTACAATGGGTGTTTGAGTAAACTGTGTGTCACACAATAAAAGGCTGCAGGGGGTGCTGGTTCTTTGGACTTGTTTGACATGGAGGGCAGAAATGCTGTCGAGCGGTCCATGCTAGCATGTGAAAACTGATCGCTGTTCTGTCTTGTGTGAGTACAAGAAAACAATTATTAGAATACAATGTGTTAAACTTGCTTAGATGAGAGGGTCCAGCAGTATATCAGAGGAATAGGGAAGGATTTGTCTGTGTGTTTTAGTTTGGCTTAGCTGTAGGCTTGAGAGTGTGTGTAATTGTGTAGAGAGAAAGAAATTTATTGACACTGGGGGTTTGCCTGTCATAAAAGGAGTCAGGAAGCTACAGTGGGGGATGCGGATGCTGATGCTTTAACCTGAATCTAATAAACGGTCATAATTGTTATAAACTTAGAAGTAGGTTTGCAGGAGACTCTCCACCCTATCTATAAATGTAAGACAACAAGAGGCCAGTGGCCCAGTGGATGCAGAGTGGGGGTCTCAGTGTCTGTAATATGTTAACTGTGTTTTGTATGTTGTCTAATAGAATTTGGTGTAGCTTGGGTGAGGAGATTACTTTTATGACTGGCAGGAAGTCACATACACAGAGACACATACACAGTGCTTTGACTGTTACGACGCACCCACACCCACATGCACACTCACTCACGTGCACTCACACATACACACAGGTACGCGCATACAGTCACTCACGTGCACTCACATAGGCATATGGGTACGCACACATACAGGCACTCACGTTCTCGCGCATACACACACAAACACAGAGTTTGCAGCACACCATGGGGGTTTTATGATGGGGTCGCTTCTATA
Organism: Neolamprologus brichardi; assembly: GCF_056152115.1. Classification (NCBI taxonomy): domain Eukaryota; kingdom Metazoa; phylum Chordata; class Actinopteri; order Cichliformes; family Cichlidae; genus Neolamprologus; species Neolamprologus brichardi. The sequence goes on along the minus strand of NC_142124.1, from coordinate 27,675,203 downwards.
AAGCTGACTGTAACAAACAAAGGAGTGGAAGATTTGCAGAGGGACACCGGCCTTGCATGTCTCCCCTTCTAGAAGATGCATGCTTAAATGAAGATGAATAAAGATGAATAAAGGTTTTGTGAAAATGACTACTGAGTCTGGTGCCGTCCCTGGATGACCGAGGAATAAAAAGAACTGGGGTGAAACTGATTTCGTAACACTTGCTTTCTTCACGGGAATAAAGAACTAGAGGGCCTGCTGAGGTGCAGACCCAACAGCTAGTTACAAGGTTTTTCAGTTTAAGACAATTTTTCTTGCATAATAATAGCTATTAACTACTGACTAAAGCATACAATATGCATATTTCAGTGTGTGAGTGATTCAGCGGTTTAGTAGACAGTCAACAGTGACTCCAGAAATACAAGTCTCATAAATATAAAGAGGACTCTAAATAAGTGACCGTACCCTATTATTAAAATTAAAAGTTGTAATTATTTGTTTTGTGGGGTCCTCTCCTAAACTTCTCCCGAAAAAATGCAGGCATCGTCAGGAAACGTTCAGTGTGTATACTTTATTCTGCTGGCCTCCCAGATGCATTATTTACAAAGAAAATAAATGAACTTATTCATCACTAAACAAAAATCTATGTACAGAACGCAAGAGGCTGAGCCAGCTTACATGTTACCCTCACTGTAACATCTCACAGACTGCCTCGGTAGGCCCCAGTGGCCTCCTTTTATATCCCATTGCTCATCATTTCTTTCACAAAACAATATTTTATTTCCAGCATTTATAGCCACTTTCAGGCAGCTACAGCGTTTCATAATAAAAGAAAACCCAAACAAAAAATAAGATGACAGTGTGACATTCCGTTTATCCCAAAACAGTCCTGCTAACCTATAAACATAAACATGTGCTTACAATACACCAAAACCAACAGTTTATGATTAGGCGTGCTAAGGGGTGTTAACTCAATATTGGTCTCTGGTGACAGAAGATGGTATAGCATTGTGTGTAGAAAACACTCACTTGGCCACACTAAGCAGGTGCAAGTGTGACACCTACAAGTTTATGGTCACAGTTGTAATTGGTTTTAAATATTTAGTGATGTAAAAGGCGTTGTGGTATTGCACTTTTCAGTTAAAGTTATAAGGATGCAATTGGACGGCATCGCCACAAGGAGGAAGTAGCTGTGACTGCAATAGGCCATTGCAACGCTCTGTACCTCAGATGAGGCAGAGCTTGCAGACCAAACACAACTCATGTTTCCTGTCTCTACTTTTCTGTATAAAAACAGACCCCATTGAAGGCCTGTAACACAAGCACTAAGCTAAGGGTAACTTGATAACCTACAATACTTAGTCTTGAGTCCCCCCCGACTGCTTTAAATGTTGCGAAGAAACTGGGAAACGGGTGCAGCAAATTATTGAAACATGTACAAACTTAAATAGTGGTGAAGCAGTAACACAGTTGTTTATTGTTCCACTTTCACAAATAAAGAATCACTTTTTTGTGCAAAAATACTATATAATGCATCTCAAGCAATATTTTTATGTGAAATAAATTTTAATAAATTGGAACAAATGATATTGTTTCATGATTGGCTGCTAATAACAAACAGCATAAAATAAAAAATTTAAAGGCCACATAAAATGCTACACATTTAGAGCTTAAATTACACCATTGAGCCCAGCTCTCAAAAACTGGCATAGATTCAACACTGTCTGTGAAGCTGGATTTAAGAAATAAGTGCTTAAAGTCAAAGTTTTACAAACATGTTTAGGTGACATTCTGTCAGCTCAGAATGGCATCATCATGTGGTTGGAGGGGGGTAATAGTACATTAATTTATGCTAGTTAACTAAGGAAAACTAAAACTAAAGTCAGTTTAAGGAGATAAAATTTGGGCTGTCCCTAGCTGCAACAATTAGTTTTATGTTAAGAAACAAAGGTTATACTGTTCACGTTCACTCCCGTTCACTCTGGTCTCGTTAGCAGTAAGTTGCTGTTCAATATCTGCACTCAAACTGAAAAGTCCAGCTGTTAGCCGTGATATACTAGCTTTTCTTCCAAACACAACTAAACAGTTTACAACATCACAGGTTATTAAATGCGTATCAGGTGCGGATCTAGAGAAATTTTGGCATGGAAATCAAAAGGGGTGGCAAAATCAAAGCCTTTTTTTTTTTTTTTTACATATAAGCAGGTGTTACATCCTGTAATGTGCATTACATATGGTTAAAATACATCAAATGCAGTAAGTATACAAGCTTCATATAAGTATAGTCTATAACTTTATTTTCTTTAGCCCAGATAATTAAACATTTCACTAACATAAAACGTGAATTTTTATGTACTATATAGCCTTATAATAATTATAATAAATAAGTATGTAGCCCAATATGTATAAAATCAAGAAATCTACACATCACGAGGTGGTTCATTTACAAATACAAGTCTAACTACAATTTCACACTCTTTTTTTATTTGAAATAAGGCTTCTTCTCAGGCTTAGGTTAGGCTCAGGCTTCAGCTTTGTGGAAGTGATGTGCGATACCACTGATTTCCTTTCCGATTTACTGATTTACTGATCCAATGCTGATACTTTGTACGAAATCTTAATGTGTTATTGTACTTCAAATTGTATCTTCATAATGATTACAGGACATCAGACTACTTGTTCTTATTGTTTAATTATGAAGAATTGTCATATAGAAATAAAAAACCTGAAGTTGTCAGTTAGCTATTAGAACACATATATCGTGTCATTTAATACGTATATGCTTGCCTGGACATTTCATCAAAAACATTCAACATTCACACTTTCACTCATTCCTAGTAGTGCTGTGCTACACTACAAATTTTGGTGTCGATCCAATACCAAGAAAATACAGGGCCAGTATTGCTGATATCCATCTATCTATCTTTTTCTGCTTATCCGGGGTCTTGTCCGGGGGAACACCAAGGCATTCCCAGATTCATGCCCGAACCACCTCAACTGGCTCCTTTCGATGTGGAGGAGCAGCAGCGCTTCTCTGAGCCCCTCCCGGATGGCTAAACTTCTCACCACATCTCTTAGGGAGAGGCCAGCCACCCTTCGAAGGCAGCACATTTCTGCCGCTTATATCCGCAATCTTTTTCTTTTGATCACTACCCACAGCTCGTGACCGTAGGGGGTAGGGACGTAGATCAATTTTTAGAACATAACTCCCACGATGAATGAGGGAACACTGTATGTGATACTAATTATGAAATATCATTCTTGACTATTTTTGATTTTACCTTGATATTTCACCTTTAGAAATGTTTTTTGTCTTGTCTTGTTTGGTATTCTTATTTTCAGCACAATTTCACATATGTGGATTACAGTTATTTTTTCACTGACTACTGTATTAATACAACTGATCTGAAATCACTCAAAAAACATAAAAACCGAGTAGGGAAAATGTGATATATTTGTATGTAAAAACCACAGACATGTTTACTGAATTATTTTCACAACTTGAAATGCAAATATAAAGAAATAAAAACCTATGCACAAATATGGTAAACAATAAAAGTTATATACAACTATTTCCCTAAAAATGCAGCCACTGCATCTGGCAATCACAAACCAAGGCAGCCAGTATATCACTGATGCAGAACGAAAACAGCAGAGCAGTGGGTGCCAACGACCAACTGCCAGACAACAGCTGGTGTCAGCACAGCCCCTCCCAAGAACCCTCAATGTCTATATGTATTTAAAATTTAAAGGTGGGCACAGACAAACAGCCACAGCTCCTATACCCTATACAAAATGTATTTCCCGGAAGAGTTAGTGAAACAAAATGATCAGCTGACTTTTTTTGTCTTGTGATACAACTTACATCCTCTTTATTGCACAAGGCATTGCACAATTGATATTGCTGCATCTGTCCATCATCAGCTGTTTATTTTTGTTTTTTCTTTTGACCAGCTTTCTGCACAACCTTTTCAATATCCTAATAATGATTACCACACAGTTTTATGTGCAAAAATTAAATACATTCTTTGCAATTAAAAGCAGATTAAGTCTGATTTAAAGAATAATTAGTGGATCAACACTAGGCTGCTTAAAAAGTGTGGAAGGGCAATAGAGAATTTAAGAATATTTTCTTATTACAACTAGTAGTTTTCAGTTTAGTTTTAGCTAACTATCATAATCTTGATGCCTACTCGAAAGAAACACTTATCCATCTATCCATCGTCTTCAGCTCTTATGTAGTTGAGTGTAGTGGAGAGGAAGCTCAATGCTATTTCCTCTGTCACTGGAAGAAGGTACACCCTAGTCTCAGGACAGACAACTTTTCACACTCACATTAACATCTATGGTTTAGAAGCACTAGTAAACCTGAAGACCTTGTCTTTGAATATATAAAAACACACCATGAGAATCAATTTTATAAAAAAGAAATCTGATGACTCCTCTAAAGATAAAAACACTGAAGCACAAAATAAATTACGTTAATAATGAATTAAGCTTTGCTGTAAACATTGGATTTAAAAAAGAGGAAGGACAAACAAAGGAAAAAAATTAATGTCCTTTATACAATGTGATTTTCTGTATCATGTGTAGCTGCTGAATAAGATTATATTCATATGTTCCTGGATGATATCCAGTTCCAAAATTTTGCTCTTTCATTTTTTCAAAGTAATGGCCCCAGTCTCCATTGCTGTCTGCTCCAAACCCAAAGACGCTGACCTGGACAAAAAAAAAAGTAAATACATAAGAAATAAATTTTGAAAGTTAAATTTCAATATGTCATATAATTTCAGCTTTGTCACAAGAGCTAACTGAACTAACTACAAAGAACAGAGGCCCCCAACCCCTGACGGCAGCCTCAGACTCGCAGAGCTCAATACCTTTTTGCTCAGTTGGAATCTCACCAACAAACTGGATCACCTGCAGTTTGGTGGTGAGAATGTCTGACATCCTCACAAACCGGCCTCAGTCAGTCCGACTTGACCCTTCCCCACAGGGCTGCATTTTCAGCCCCTACTGTACAGTTATGATTGTACACCAACCCATCCAAACAACGTCATCATCAAGCATGCCGATGACACCACTTTGGTTGGGCTCATGTGTGTTGGAGATGAGACCGCATACAGGGAGGAGGTAGAGAACTTGTCCCACTGGTGTTCAGAAAATCATCTGAAGATGAACGTCCTTAACCCTTTAAGACCATAGAACTAAGTCCACCAGAGCTTATCTTTATATTTTTACATTCTGTAGTGCCATTTCAAGTTCCTATACATCAGTACAACCGTTATAGCCCAAATATTAATAATATGTAATCATTAAGTCCATAGTAACTACATAAATTGCCAAAAAATGCAATAAACTACAAAAAAATTGAAAATCATTTTTATTTTATTTACATATATTTCTAGTTAGAGAAGTTTAAGAGGTTTATCCCTCAAAAAAGTAAATACAAAAAAGTTGCACAAAGTAGTTTCCAACAACAGGCAATTTATTATGAGTGTCTTCATAGTTTTATTTTTGAAATACACCAATTTTTATGGACTACAGGAAAAACGAAAATAAATATTATACTGCAAATTTGCAAAAAAAAAAAAAAAAAAGCATGTGCATCAAAATAAACTATTTCCTGCAGTGCAATTTAAGTTCTAAGCATCCCAGAAACTATTCAGAAAAGCGTAAAGTCAAACGTGAATTTTAAAAACACCAGTATAGGCTTATAAGGCCCTGAAGGTAAAAAAAAAATGACGTCACTTCCGGTTTTTGCCAGGTAATGCGATAGTTCGCGCTGACGTCTATTCCAACGTAGGAAGTGTTTTGAACAGCTAATCGGATCGGCAAAGCGTGTTTCTGGAATATTATATTTTTGTTGCTGCAAGCGCTTTTTATGCAATTTTTGCAAAGCTATATGTGGAAGGAAACCGTGACCTAGGGCAAGCTGATAGCATAAGATGTAAGTACAACTCCTCCAGTTTCATATGCAAGAAAAGTTATTGCGCTAGCTCACGTGGTTCCAGTTCTACAGCAATTTAAAAATAGTTATGCAAAATGGCGCGCGCCCACTCCAACGGGTTTTAAAGGGTTAAAGGAAAAGAACTCACAAGGCACAGAGAGGTCCTCACCCCTCTGATTAAAAACACAGAACGGCTGGAATCTGTCCCCAACCTCAGGTTTCTGGGCACCCACATCTCTGCTGATCTCACCTGGACCCAATACACCAATACCCTGGTAAAGAAGGCCTAACAGTAGGAGAGCATGCTCTCCATTGAGGGCTACAATGGAGAACAGGAAGGTTGCACAGAGTGATTAACACTGTCAAAAAAGAATCCTTGGCATCCTTGGCATGCCAAGGATTGGCATGCCAAGGATTCTTGGCATGCCAACAACCTTTATTTATCACATACAGAGTACAGAGTACAACATGTAGTGAAATGTTTGTGTCCGAGGTGCGGACAAGCTGCAGACGTAGCTGTGCCATTTTACAGCTTGGTTTTTGGGTTTTTTTTAGCATGTGGGGTCTAGCCAGGACCATTACTGGGAATCAAACTAGCGACTCCCAAAGACAATAACCCCCTACCCACACCTCACCAATCTGAGCCACATTCTTGATTTTTAGTTCACAAAGACTTCTCATAACCACTAACTAATCCTGAAACTTTGAAGGTTTTAGCTCTTTATAAAGTGAAGTTACAGGAGGATAAAAAAAAATAATTATCAGGTAAAATGTCCTTCGTTTGTTAAAATAATCCCGTCCGATACCACGTGATTATAATAAATATAACATTTTTGCTGTAACCCTCAAACTGAATGGTAATGCAATGACACTCATTTTCACTTTATCACAAAACTAAAACATCACTACTTCCACGTCTAATTTTCTGTAATGGAGGCGGAGTAAACTGGATCAGCACTCCGTGCTAAGCGAATGCTCGCGACGCAGGAGAAACAAATATTGTCAGTGATACCTATCTTGGCACAACACTGATCCTGCCACAATTTGTTCCTCCGGTTCAAATCATGGACAAACAGTATCCTGCAGTTGATTATTTTTAAACCCATTTTGTATTCTTTTTCTCTCAACAGGTGATCCCGGAGATATTTTTTCCCCCCTTTCTCACTGTCCAAAAAAAAAAATAAACCCATTTTGCACAGAGAGACAATGTATTTATAGGAATGTGTGGTGTGGAATAAACCGCAGTGGGCGTGTCTGTGGTTGAAGGGTGTATTTGCAGTGTTGCCAACTCCTCAGTAAGGAAAATTGCTTTTGGCTGTCCTAAAAGTCGCTAGAAGTTGCTAAATGACATCGTCACAAGACTCCAGTGACACCAGAAAAAGTTGCCAGATTTTCAAATTTAACGACCAAGTCACTAAGTTGTAGTGATGGGATTTCCGTCTCTTTTTAGAGAACCGGCTCTTTTGGCTAGACTCACTAGAAAGAGCCGGCTCTTTCGGCTCGCAACCGGATCTTCAGGTTGTTTTGTTGCTTTAATTTATTTATTATTAACAGCAATATAAAATTATGCACAAAAGGAATTACTAATGTAAAAACAACTGTGATTTTATTTATATATATTTGTATATAAATTTATACGGTGGCTCCTAGAGACAAATCACGTACAAACTCCAAAAAACACGTACAAACTCCAAAACACATTTCTAGCGTTAACTGAACTTCCAAAGCAGAGCTACTAGATCACTTAAATTACACAATTGAAAGCATATGTGTATTGTTTGTGTATTTATACTCAAGCACTCATATATATTCAAATAATTTTTAAAAAATGTTCATTTACCTGTTACTACCACACACCAAATCCAGTCATTGGTACTTCCTGACTTGTGTAGCCACTAGGAAACAAAAGCTCAACACTGCCCCTAGCATCCTGGAGCACTTCTGTTGTGCTTTGTACGTGTTTTGGAGTTTGTACGTGTTTTGGAGTTTGTAAAACAACTACATTTAAACTTTTAAACATTTACATTTTCAGCTTTTCCTTTTAAACAAATTTAAAGTGGAACAAGACAAAACACTGAAAAAAACCACAACACAATTAAATATAAATATGAAAAAATATGAAAACAAAAAGAAAATGCACATTCTCTGACATTTGGGCCTGCATGAATAAACTTTCTGAATCCTTTATCGTCCGCAACTGAAAATAGTTGTGGATGATCACTATACCTTTCTAATGTGACGTTGTTGTCCCTGGCTCTCTTTCTCTCTCTCTCTCCCTCCCGCTCTGTTCCTGTGCTACTGCGAGTGTAACTACCTCCCCCCTCTTCCCAGCGCAAAGCACAAGGCTTGCGTGTGGAGTGAAGCGTAAAAAAAGTGAGAGAGAGAGAGAGAGGATGAGAGAAAGATAGAAAGAAAACCACGACTCCCAATGAGGAGCCAGCTTGCGTCGTTCACTTCAAATATTCTCTAAGAGCCGTTTCGTTCGCGACCGACACATCACTACTAAATTGGCAGTACTGTGATGATCTTCTAAAACAAAGGGGGTCCTAGCAAAAAAAGTTTGGGAACCACTGCTATAAGGAATTACTATACATGTGTTGGGAAAGTCAGCATCACAGTATAGAGATTGACAGACCACGTGACTTTCGCGCATTGCATGCCGGTAACTCGTGGCAAAACAATCCAAGTACCACATCAAACGCAAGCATTTGCAGCACCGCAAAACATTCATTCTCCGGTTCCAATACCTTCTTGCTTTTTCTTTGCCCCCCAAAAAAGTTATGTACAAAACGAAGGAGAACAATGCCGGACCGTACAAAGACAGACTTGATGAAAAGTCAAAGAAAAGATACAAGGAAAAAATCAAAGGAGTGAAAGGTTTATACCCTTACGAGCACACAGAGTGGACAAAATACGTTAGTGTGCTGCCCAACTTTCACCACGCTCATATTTATAATTATACGGTTCTTGGAGTGAGTGCATACACTCATGAAGTTTAGTATCTTCAGGTCACTGCAACAAGCCCAGGTAGACTTTACCGACGGATGGGTACAGGACCATGAAATGCACCGTGTAGAACGAAAGACCACCATAGGTATCATAAGTTTACCAGTCTCACAAATCGTCTTCATAAATACACATTCGTTAACCGTTTATTAATAGGACCTTTGAGCTCAACGGTAATTAATTAGTAGTGGAAATAATTTCTGGTTCGCATTACAGAAATGTAGCAGTGACAATAATACTGTATGCTGTAATCGTACTGGGCAATTAGTGATACAAAACACCCTGTTTTATCCTGTGAATAAAAGTATACGTTTTTGTCAATGTACCATGGTAATAAATGAAGCGAAACGCAATATTGTGTCAGGACAATTCACTATTTATGCACAATAAACAAATGAGCATAGCGCGACCATTTCTGTTCAGTGCCAGACTTGCTTGTAACCTATATCACCAATTATGTTATATAAAATGACGTATTAACTACTACAAAACACTGACCTTTGTGGAAATGTTTGGAGCAGGCTAACATGTGAGCTGGAATGTTCTGGGATGTTATATTTGGTCTTTGAATGGCTGCAATCCAGGCCATCCGTCGGCTCTTTGTTACTTCGGAAACATGGCTGAACAATTTCTCTTCAACGACGTAATCTGATAAAAAACGATCTCTGTCATGCGACCGGCTATTGCAGTTAATAATACAACCGCTTCTTGCCAGTTTTTTGTGTTTCTTTTTATCGCTGTGTAACTGATTTCAATTGAAAGCCTGCGTGCGCTAGTACCTCTTGCCACGAGTTCCCAGAATTCTTTGCGGTTTTACCCTTGAATGACATCACATTTTCAATCTCTATACTTTGTTTAATTTAAAACAGGAGAAAGAGGTAAACAGCACATTATCATTCTTACTCTTTGGTCTTCGTAAATTTTGATTAAACAACAATAGCACACATCGCATGTATGCTATTGCTATTTATTGTGGTTTAACCTGTCAAGGACAAAAACAAAAAAATTCTGCATCAAAGCTTGAAATCATAGCTTTCCTGGATTTCCTGGATTGGTGGTATGCTGGTTAGTGCTGTTGCTTCACAGTAAGAAGGTCCTGGGTTCAAATCCACAATCTAGCTAGTTTGCAGTTGTTTCTCTCTGGGTATTCTGGTTTCCTCCCACAGTTAGAAGTCATGCAGTTATTAGAGTTAGGTTAATTGGTGATTCTAAATTACCCGTGAATGTAAGTGCAAATGGTTGTTTGTCTCTATGTGATAGACTGGTGAGCTGTCCAGGGTGTAACCTATCACTTCAGGGTTATTTCCCAGACCCCCTGCAACCAGGATAAAGATAGGAGGATCGTAGTTGTTGTAGATCCATTCAATTTTTATGGTAACCAGACTCTAGACTTTGTTGAACATTATGTAATATGAAGACAACATGTAGTATTTAAGTGACCAAGTTGTATTGGGGTAAAAGTTATTGAATAGTGTTGAAATAAAATGACAAAATTGTGAAGGATTCAAATATTCCAAGAACTCAACTTACTTCATCTAAACATGTTTCAATCGCATTTTATGAACACAAAATGCACAGGTTTATTGAATATGAAAAAGTTGTGTTGATTTAACTCAGTTGTTTAAGTTTCTGCGAAAGCAAAACAATTGTATGCAACCAATGTCCACTATTGAATTAAGTAAATCCAACATGGCCTTTTTTGTCAGTGTAGATCCAAAATAATGCAATCAAAGACGTAATGGACAAAAATAAAATTACAATTCTCTGGGTTTTTTTAGCATAGTTGGCAGTTATGGCATATGTACTTATTGCACAGCAGTCCTTATTGCTTCACTGGTATTTCTTTGACTTTTGGAATGTGATCCTACCTCATCACAAATCATCAAGCTGATTGCCAAAGCCATGAAGCCAGTAGATGGATAAGCACCCTTCTTTTGCAACCAAACTTGATGAACGTGTTTCATGAAAGCCGGATTGAGGATCGTCACCTGGTAATTAAACATGGCACAATATAATCTTTTAACTAAATTATATTTGATATATGAATATACAGTTTGTCATTTTTGTTAAAATATAGAATAATGTACTCACCAAATTCTTGTTGGCTAGGCTCTGTTTGTTTAAATCACCATTTTCTCTGTTGGAAATATGCTTTTACATTAATGGTATATATGCTAGAAAAGGAATTAATTAGCAATTATGTGATTAGAATCATTTAACACTAGATTCCGATTAAAATGATAAATGCACACAATAATGAATTTGTTAAGCTTTTCACAACCCTAAATATTCAAGTGTACTAAATATATATTCTAAACACAAAAGCATAAAAAGGTATCAGCAAGGTTTGAACTACCCAACGTTCTCGAGGAGCCACAAAAAATCCTCCATCTTGAATGGAAAAAACACAAGGTGAGTGGTGTGGTCCAATAAGCTAGCAGTCTCTGGATACATGACACGATGAGTTGTTTTGGTTCCAACATCCACTTCAAAGCCTCTGGTCGGCCCATAGTTCATTCTAAATTACACATATTTAACATCATGCAGTTAAATCACATTTTGTTAATAGAGTCAATACAACAACAACATTAGGGGTGCAACGATACTCGTATCGATATTGAACCGTTCAATACAGTGCTTTCGGTTTGGTACGTATATGTATCGAACAATACAAAATTTTTAATTTATTTTACCAACTTCTCTTCTGACGATGCAGTCTGTGTTGAGAGCTCAGTGGATGAGATGAGATGAGATAGCCTTTATTTGTTAGTTGCAGGTCTTTTGCCCACAACCGAGATGACAGACCTTGCCGACCGTACATACAATACAAACATCACATTGGGGAGACAGGTCAGGCCAGGTAGCGAGAAAAAAAACATCAAAATGTGTAACACAAAAGGATAATACAGGAATGCACAGATATCAACACACCATAGCACAATAAACACAGACAAGCAACATGGGAAAGTGTTCCAGTGTGTACATCTGATCTGGGACCGCTGCAATCTTCGACTGCGCCTTCAGCTGACCCGATGTCCACATCATGGGGGAGGTAAGCGTTGGAGGTGGCGTTGGATAGGGAGGGTGATGCGTCAGTGAGTGCTTATCAGTATCAGTATATGTATGTGTGTGCGTGTCCATAGTTCAGCTGAGACAGTGTCCTTCGCCCCGCCAGGCTAAGTAAACAGTCTTCCAGCCAACCCAGGTGGCCTTGTAGGGAATGGGAAGGAACAGACTCAACACAGTCGTTATCAGGGTGTTTTTGTTCAGCTCCAGCCTTGAGCCCACAGCTGGCGCCGAAGGGGTAGCCGCATTATGATGGTAATTTTTCTTTTGCAAACAAGTCATGAGAATTTCAAGCTGTTTTTAACACTCCGACACTGGTCTCTCAATCTCCCGTTTATAGCTGCGGGTTTCTCCATGATGTTATTAGCCATTGATTCTGTGGTCTTGTCACTCTTTTGCTCACATAGCAGATTCTGAGACCTCACGACTGCAGCCAACTGATCCGAGATGTAATCCAGCTTCCGCCCAGAGATGTTGTTCTGAGTTGATTCTTTCCTGATGTAATCCAACATACATACGCTCAGAGGTGTTATTCTGAGCATTCACTGCAGTCGTAAGCGCCTCCAAGCTCTTAACCATGCTGCCTTCAGTGAGCCCTTTTTGAGAAGTTGCACCTGTCGTTCCAATCCCAGCCTTGTGGGGGTTTGAACAGCCGGTTCCGCTCTCTTAATCCTCCGATAAGCCAGGGCCAAGCCAGCTCCGATCAGCAAGAACCCTGTTATCATGGTTCCGAATAGGTAGATATCTTCAGCGTCCTCGATCGACAGTCCCGCCAGGCACACGATCCTCTGCCACCTGTCCATCGTGTATCCGGCAGGGAAAGTCCCTCCAGGGCACTCGGGTTTTCCCAAGCCCAGACTTCTCGTTAAAGGGTGTCAATAGCATTCAGAGACCAGTTGATCAAATCCATAATTCTCTTTTAGGTTTTAGACACAGACTGTGAGAGAGTGTTCCAGGGTAAGTAATACAAAAAAGACACAAGACTAGACAAGGACATAAGAATTAGCAGGGAAGATAAGGGAGAGGAGAAAAAGTGCGTCTGCCTCCTCCGAGAGCCAAAGAAGTGGATCTGCGCCTAGGCTGCACTGTCGAGCGCTGATCCACTGAGCGCAGCTCAAGCTAGCAAGACAGAAGCTAAGCTCGTTGCAACATGGCAAATTAAACCTCCCCCACCCTCATTCAGATCTGGCCTTTGGAACTATTTTGGTCTTCATGTGAAGTATGACCCTGAAGGTAAGCGCATCATGGACAAAAGTAAAACAGTATGTCGGATGTGCCACGCAATGCTCAATTACATGGGTGGGAACTACTGTGTTAGCGCAGTTTGCTCGTTGACGCCGTCCAGTCCCACGCACGGGGCAATCCGCGGTAGCTCGTTAACGGAGATTTGCCGTGTTGTGGCGTTAACGTCATTTCAGATTAACGCTGACAGCACTAATGGGAACACAATGAATATGACTGCACATTTACGCAGACATCATCCTAGTGCAAAGACAAGTGGAAGCAGACAAAAACAACAAGCACGCATGCTACAAACTTTACCAGAGTCATTTAGACAGCCGTTAGCACATGATTCTCCTTATGGGGACCTGATATGTTTAATATGCTGCTGAGAGGATAGCCCAGAAGAAGCGTATAGTATAGCTTTTATTTTGGAAAGAGCCATTTCTCTGTAATAAACTCTCTTTTCCAAAGATGAGTGATTTCTCGATCAGATAGATTTATTTTTTTATTACTTTGTTGTTTCAGCAACATTAAATCTAAAAACTGTACTTTTGAGTTGAAATATATAATTATAATTTTAATAAATGACAAATTAAAAAAGCATGAACATTTTTTTATATGGAAAAAATATTGAACCGTGACACTAAAGTATCGAACCGAACCGAGAATTTTGTGTATCGTTGCACCCCTAAACAACATAATAGTCAACTCTAAGTAAAAGTGAATGTTTGATTGTATTCTATCTTACCTTATTACGAAATCATGCAAATCAATCAGAGGTCCATAACGTGATCCATTCAAATTACCAGAATTCCCCACTACAGCACAAACCCTGCAGCGATCAGGCTTGGGTTCTACATCTTCTGAAATGATCGGTAGCATCTCAAACACCTTGTCTACTGTTGCATTGAAGAAAGCGAAGTCGTATTTTTCCTGCTTTATTTTCTGACAGACATAACAGAGGAAAGTTAATAAAGTTAATGGAACTGGTAACCAGCAAGTTTTACACTATTTTGTCAACATTGAATATATATATATAGATGGATATCTCACACGTTCCAAGTATATGTTTTCCAGTGGCTCCAACAGTTGGAAAAATATAATGAAATGCAAAGTTAATCAACATTTGTTTTGTTTAGTGATCATTTAATTTACCTTCCACCAGAGGAAATCATTCTCTGAGATGCTGTGTTTTCTTGGCAAAAAGGGTTCAGGAGATGCATCAATCTGTTCCCTAAACCAAGGATCACCATCTCTTATACATTTGAGACAGGAACAAAAGCTTGACTTCCAGGGCCCAAAGGAGTAAACAGATAAATTCCATGAAGGACTGAAAAACATAGGCATCACTGCGATGCACAGGAGTAGGGAAATTAGAACCCTGGATTTTTTCAGTCTGTAATTCATCTTTAATGAAGAACAATCTGTGGATTCAGTGAGTGGAGAAACATTCAGGTGAGTAAATCTAAGAATGTAAACAATGTTACAAAGAAGCCTACAACAAAACACTATCCACCATTTCAAAAGCAACCTTGGTGACGTAATCTGGGGACTGCTTTGCCCTTGAGGACAAAGTATAATCAATGCTATATGTGAGGGGTTTATATGTGTTAACTCATTTAAAAGACATTGCCTTTCTACTTAAATAGCATAACATGACACCCAGTAGAAAGGAAAACATCTTGGACAATGTTTATTTAATATAACATAGAAAGACGCTTTGAAAATATTTTATAATTAGACTGGTTCTTATAGTGTTCTCTTCTGATCTATCAAACCACCAACATTCCACTTAGCAGATGACCTGCTCTACCTCCTAAAAACTAAATAATCCTATTAACCTGCTATAGAATCAAACAGAAAAACTCAATTCAGTCACACTATAATGCTAACATGTTTTTTAAATGTATATATTTAACAACATCTGAACAAGGTTTTTTTTAAGAGGTTCTATAAAGCTTGTCATGAGTAATTAATAGTGTTAAATGTAATATATTTTCTCTTACCTTTAAAAGTGAAGGAAGTAGAAAGCAGGCAGAGAGCCTGTGAAAGATAGAGCAACTATTCAACTAGTGGGGTTTATTTTTGGTTCTAGGAAAGCTGAATTGTTTGGGTTGTTCTCAGAATTGAGAAAAGAGGAAAAACCTGTCTGTTAACTGTGCAACAGCCAGTGTAGCATTACCTGGGAGGGTTTATTTATGATCTGTTTAACCCATGAAAACCATACATGGAAGGAAACCATGTATCCATGTCAGATTATCTTTGATATGAGCTTATGAATGTAGTACCATAAATAATGATAATAATAATAAGAAGAATATCACATGATTTTATTTGTATTTATTATTATTATATTTCTTAATATTATATATAATTTCATTTTTGAAAATGATGAATGACTGTTATTATAATTATATTTATTATTTTATTATTGTTTGCAGTAGTTCACCTGTGCTGAAGCTGATGTGGTCTACTCCTTTACCAATTCTAATTGGAGTCATTCATACCAGTCATCTCTTGTATAAAAATTGATGCTTTTTGAAATGTTTTAGAATGCCATTCAACCTCTATACACAAACCAGAGGGAAGGATTTGTTTGTTTTTTAATTTTTCATAGTACAAGATGATACTATATTATTAAGAAGGTACCAAAGATGGTATGCAACATTAATGGAGAGAAAACCTCCAGATTCAGACAGCCTCATATGAGCAAGCACTTGGTAACAGTGGGAAGGAAAAAATCTTATAAGGAACCCTCTGCATTGAACTAGACACATTACAAACTGAGGAAGATAGATTAGGAATAATAATTATTAAATGCAACGTGGTGCAGAAACACCACAGAAATCTTGATAACCTCAAATTTCTTGTGACCATGCACAGTTTTTCACTCAAAAACTACTCTACCTACTGTATTCTACCTGTATGTGTGGATGTGGAGGAAAGCTTAGAGAAGATCATGAACACCTTTCTTGTTTAGGGTCAAATTGGTTTGATGTTTGGAGGCGGGCAGTGACCAAATTATAACTTTACCCAAATGCATTAAAGCAAAATCATTATTTTAAGGATTTTGCTTGGCTAAAAGTTCCATACGGTGTGATTCCTTTGTCATGTCCTTAATAGCACATAATATCCTTTTTTGCATTTTCCTGTAGAAAAACAACAATCTCATGCTCATGAATCTCATGAAAATAACACAGAATAGACATTATGAATAAAAACAGTCACAAAGGTCAAATGTGACTACCTGCGCTTTCACACACACACAGGTGTACAAACAGGTACTCACAGACACACACTATCTTGGTTGGCTGCTGCCTTTAAACATCTCATGCGTTGTTGGCTTTGTGTGCTACTCAATAAGATTCAATATTTATTATTTACTGTTACCTATGCTTATGTTGGTTGTTGCTGTAGTTTCCCTTCTGTGCTGTTTTCCTGTTTTGCAAAGCAACTACAGAAGCAGATTTTCAGTGTCTTTTCTCTCTATCCCTCTTTTCCTCTATTTTTCTTTCCCTCTCCTTCTGTTAACTCTCTTCCCAACTTCTCTTTAGTCATATTAGTTCTCTTTTCTGTCCCCGAGTTCTGTCCTTTCTGATTGTAATAACTTCAAATAAAAATAAATTATAAAGAGCAAATAAACTATGACAATCAAGTGGACCAATATAGCAAAAGGTCCTCTTGAAATAATATAAAACTAAGGTAAAACAAAATAAATGAAGACAAAAATAAACAGCTGTAGAAAAAAGCAAATAAAACATTAATGCCTTGACAAATTGCTAAAATACACCACATGCAAATACAAACCAGTTCTACAAGTCTGCACCAGTTCCAGTAAAGACAAGCTTATGCTTGCCACAGTAAAGTAGCAGTGCAAATTCTTTTCAAAGCAAAACAAGCAAGCAGAGCATGGCTATCAAAGGTTTCACTGTGAAGCAAGATTCATAAAAAAAAAGTTCTGTGTCACAGAGGTGGCTGCCTTTTTTACAAGGGAGAAGCATTAGGGTAGCCACATCAAGCTTTTATACGGTCTGTAGTTGATCATGGTACTGCATGTAAGTTAAAAGACTTCATCCGTGATAAAGTCATGAGCCAATAATTTTTGATTACACAGTAGATACTTATTAACTATGCATTTAATTTTCACAGCTGCCTGTGTGGCAGGCAGGAGTCTGACCCAAATGCAGGACTCAGAAACAAAGGTTAAACTATAAAACAAAATTACTGCAGAATTTAAGGAAGGTATAAAAACAAAGAAACAAAATCAACAAACCGTCAAAGAGGGAAAATGTGAAGGAGGACATGACAAAAGGCAGAGGGAAACTGAAAACTTAAATATAAATAATGGATAATGAGAGGATATAAAACTTGAACCAAAGTACAAGAGAAAAAAAAACAGAAAAAGTCAGATAGGAAAAGAAACTCAAACTTGACCCTGTAGACTGTGACAGTAATAATGTTTTGCTTTTTTATTTTTTTGAAGTTTTGAAAGTTGAAGATGTCCATTGTTAAATCCTCCCAATTCTTTCGATCTTTGGGCTGAAGGAAGGACAATACTCGGTGTATAAATGCTCAATCAACAATCTTTTATTCCATACAATTCAACACTTTATGAGCATAAACCATCCGGATGGGGAGACATGCATGAAGAGGGTCACAGCAAAATCTCAAAATGGTGGAGGGTTACTCAAACTCTTATAGCCTCTGATGGCCCCCACCTAGTCGTAAAAACCTAAACATACATACTTTCTAACTCTCAGTGAGCCTGAGTTATGACCTTGGCTCCCTGTTTTTCTGCTTCCAACAAAGGTGGGGGTGAAGCTCCTGTGGAATGTGCTCTGTGCTCTCTGCACACAATATTCTCTCCTTAACTCAGCAGTATGAAAAGTTCGTTCAGAGTTCGTCATGCAACGTTAAAGGTATGCGCCTTTTTCCACGTCACGCTGTGCACGTTTACAGGAAATGAATTGCAGAATGGCAGATAGTCAGATAAACAGTATTTTGTCTCTATCTTCAGGTTTTACACGCTTACATTTACACACGCAGTTACTGTCCCTCTATTTAGAAAGGCAGAGGCGTCACGGTGTGATTATTTTACATGTTGTTGTTTTTTTTCCTGTGTAATAATATTCAATATTGCTATCGATACATTTTTCAAAAAATGCCTCTCTGTGCAAAATGGGTTTAAAAACATGAACAGCTGTGGGATACTGTTAGTCCGTGGTTTGAACCGAGGGAACAAATCCTGACAGGATCAGCCTGATATTATTCGTATCCCGCTGTAACTTTACTGTATAAAGAGCTAACATCTCCAAAATGTCAGGAGTAGTTAGTCATAGAACTAAAAATCAAGAATGTAGGATACTGTTTGTCCGTGATTTGAAGAGCCCAGCGCCTGCTCTCGACGCAGGGAAAACAATTATGCAGGGGAGACCTACCTTTGCACTTGTGCAGGTGAAACCAAAGGGAAGATATGCTTCACCATATTTTCTAGTCTTTGGCTTAGAATGAAGTTGGTTTGGAAACATATTCAGCTATACTTCATCTCCTGCTTTGCATTTGTGTGGGCGCCCCGTGCTAGCAGTGTCCAAGAGCAGACCTTCCCAAAGTGTGGGGCCCGCCCCCTGGGGGAAGGTCTTTGGGAAGGTCTGCTCTATAACAAGAAGTATGGTGTGGCTTACAGCAGTATCATGATTCACTCATTCAGATTATAGGCATAGGATAACATATGATAGCATAATAATCTCACACCATGAAGAGTCCTGAAAGCTGCATAAGGCTGTCAGTGTATTTCATATTTCCAAGGCTTTCTGGAAATGTTCCCACATGCCACTGGTGTGTAATGATGCAAAATAGTAACCACAATTAAAGTCAATCACATCTACAACAGAACTGCTGCAGATAGATATTAGCAATAATGGCATGGTATAAAGGTTTCCAGCAGAAAGAAATTTTAAAACATACAATTTTGTCAATATTTGTACCTTTTTGTATATTAACAACATTATAACATTTCACTATAAACACAACATGAGTAACAAACAATAACTAAATCAACGTTGCAAGGCAGGACATGTGATCACTGCGCTTTCCTGTTTTTTTGTTATTCATGTTGTGGGTTCAAGGTGATTCTTTTTAATCATGTTTTTGTGTGCTATATCCACACCTGTACTAATCACACCTCTCGACATGGCTCTACTTTTTTTCCCTTAAACCTCCATGCCCTTCCTAGTAGGAGGAACGTTTTTAGAAAGTCCCAGAACAGTATGTCAAGTCTTATTATGGGTGTGTGAACATGTTGTTGCAATGAGCATGGATCCAGGCTAAGAGTGCCAGTTTAGTTCATGGTGTGAGTAGGCAATAAGGCAGAAATGCAGTGTCCCTGGTCCTAGTCCCACTCTGCACCTTGTCCCTAATCCAAGGTAATCCAATTTCTTTTGAGTTATAACATTGACAACATTCTCAGAATAACTATAACTGTGATCTTGAACTTGAGGTGAAGCTGAATATTTTTGCTTTGAGATCAACGTCAGCGTAATTTGAACTTGTCTGGGCCGGACCCTATGCCACCAGAACCACGACAAAGACTCCGGTAGGGAAAGGGGGGGGGGGCTTTGTGCGTAATCTGGACCAAAAGCTGGCCTTCTACTGCTCCTCAAATTGATTACACAAAACATCCTATGAATTGTGTCTAAACTGATCATATCTCTGCTTTGTTTGATATCCAAGAAAGATTTTGTCAATGAAATGTCTCACGGTGACATCAGCATGACGCATGAGAATGAGACAAAAGTTTCCAGTTCCAGAAGTTTCTGCACCACACCTGACAACATGTCTTTGTGTTATTATGTTCTTAACTTTCCTGCTGTTCCAGTAAAGCAGAGATGCTCACTTGAGACTTGCAAATGCGGAGGTGTCAGATGTGGGGGGTTTTTTTACCCAATGTTTGTTTCTAAGAAAAATGAGAGATTAGATTAGATTAGATTAGATTAGATGAAACATTATTATCCCTCGGGTGGGTTCCTCCGGGACACTCAGTTTCCAGTAGCACAGCACCAACAGAAGTTGCATGTTACAGATACAATAAGGGGAATGAGAGTAAGAATATAAGCATAAATATACCATATATACACATGTACACATATATAAATACAGAATATATAACATGGATAAACAGGATTGCACATTTGAGTGAGTATATTGCACAGTGATTATTGTACATGTAAGAAAAAAAAATTGCAAATATTGCACAGTGAAAAAAAGCTCTACAGCTGAGTTGTTCCCGCCCTCCCTCGTCCCCCTGTTTGCCCTCCCTCTCCCCTCCAGTGAGGAGTTAAACAGTCTGATGGTGTGTGGGACAAAGGAGTTTTTAAGTCTGTTGGTTTTTGACTTTGGGAGAAGCAACCTATTGTTGAATAGGCTCCTCTGATTGTTTACGACCATGTGCAGAAGATGCCCAGCATTGTCCATAATGTCCAGCAGTTTCTTTAATGTCCTTTTCTCTGCCACTTTCACCAGAGTGTCCAACTTCATGCCGACCACAGCAAAATTGAGCATTTGGGTCTAAATAACCAAAAATGTGATGTCCACATATGTGGACACAAGGTAGGAATGGGTATCGTTTAGGTTTTATCTGATACCGGTGCCAAACCAGTACTTTTGAAACGGTGCCGGTGCTTAAACGGTGCTCAAACCGGTGCTTAAAGAATGGAGAACACAAAATTGGTCCAAAAACCTCTCATGTTCAGCTGTTTTTTTGTAAAAAGATAACAATGTTAGCCTTTTCTGCAGCTATAGGGGATTTATGTTATCACTCTTGGCTGGAAGCAGTGCTTAATCAATGGAAAAAACACAAACTTTGTCCAAAAACCTCTCATGTTTAACTGTTTCCCACTTTTTCTTTGGTCATTTTAGCCTTTTTGGCCAGGGTGAAGGGAGTATCTGCCATCAAACAAGAAGACAGCCACATGTAGCTATGATGATGTTTGCTAGTTCACCTTACATGCATTAATGTAATAACGTGGTTAGCCTACTCAACGTAAATTACACACGAACAACATTAAGCTACTCACGCAGAGAAGAACGGCTGCTGCTGCCATCATCATCCTCATCATTTCTGCTACACTGGCAGGGCTAGGGGCCAGGACTCTCCTCTTCGGGTTTTTGGGGGATGTTGCAAACTCTGGGTCCGATAACAGGAACCACACCCGCAGTAGATGCGCTCGGTGTGAGGTCTCGCAGCAAGCTATCAAATACGGCGCATTTCTCAGCTTATAAAAAAAATGCTATGCGTCGCCAGGTGTTTCATCGGATTTGAGGTGTTACCTCCTTTGACAGTATCACAGTATCAGCTTAAAGCACTTGTTGCAGGCTGCTGAGTTTGCGTCTTTTGCTGTGAAGTACAGCCAGACTTTTGACCTCTTCGCCTTGGGCATTTTAATCTGTAGCTCTGCTCTAAAAGAACGTACGTACCTGGGCCCGCCTACTATCCTCGGAAACGTAAAATGATTGGCTAGAATTGTGTGTGAAGACTATGACATCTCATGAAAAAAAGCACCGAAATAAAGCACCGAAATGTGCGCTGCTTTTCGGTCTGGTTACTAGCGGTACCCATCCCTAACGCCAGGTCCTAGGAGGTTAAATACTCTATTTACCATCAGTAAGCCTGCAGTCTGAGAGCAAAGACACCTATACTACCACATCACCAGTATTGGGGTCAATTAGATAAGATGGGGCCTGATTATTCAAGACCTTGTATGTAAGGAGAAGAAATTTCAATGTGAATGTGGATTTAACAGGGAGCCAATGAAGGGAAGACCATTTTGGAGAAATATGCTCTCTCTTTCTAGTCCCTGTCAGTACTTTCACTGCAGCATTTTACTTGTTTAATATGCACATTGAACGACAGTGTTGCGATCCAGAGTAAGCATCTGTTTAGGCAGCAGATTTGTAAGATTTTTAAGGCTGAGTACAATAACCTCGGTTTTATCTGAATTTAGGATTCAGGGATGAGTTTAGCTCTTTAAGACATTCCTGATACACACTAATTGGGGTATGTGGGTAGGGCACCTGAGAAAACTACATAGTCGGACATTGTTTTGGCAAAGTTACACATCGATTCACTATTCTTTTTAGTGAGCTCCGATTCCCGTACACAAGTGTCATTACTGAGATCCTACTGAATAAAGTCTGCATTTGGTCTGGTCCTATAAAGAATGATTGTGAGGATGTTCACCTTTTATAAGAACATGCGTGAGCAGGAGAAGAAAGACATCATCACAGAAGCTTCATCACCAGAATTCATGGAAACAGATGAAACTGTTGCTTTTTATTGGGGTGTTTCTCTTGTTTTTTGTTTACTGTTTATATCTGCTAAAACAATAACTGGCAGAAGAAATGTAAAGGCTGGATATGACATGCAAGCAGATTTTTCCCTTGGTGCATTGCAAGAGAGGTTTTACATCTGATTGCCTCAAGGCCTTATGATATCCTCCACAGATTTATGATCACCTCTTTCATTGAAACGTAAGTGCACATTATATGCTCTTGGTCAGAAGCTGCTAAAAAGAAAGATCACCATGGTAGGGACAGTGAGAAAGAACAAGCCTGAACTTCCCCCTGCACTGGTATCAGCCAGAGGAAGAGAGGCACTCTCATCAAAATTTGCTTTCACTGACACACAAACTCTTGTGTCAGATGTTCCAAAGAAGAATAGAAATGTCATCCTGCTGAGCACGCTACACAAAGATGTCCCTATCAGCACCACAGAGGACAGGAAGCCC
Source organism: Neolamprologus brichardi (assembly GCF_056152115.1). Lineage (NCBI taxonomy): Eukaryota > Metazoa > Chordata > Actinopteri > Cichliformes > Cichlidae > Neolamprologus > Neolamprologus brichardi. Next base: position 27,652,196 of record NC_142124.1, on the reverse strand, counting down.
CTTATGATCCAGAACTACAACAAGAACAAAGGAGGCATTGACTGCCTTGATAAGGTAATGCAAAGTTTCATCCATTTTATTTTATTTTTATTTATGTGAATCATAGCACTTCATGCTGAGTTTGGTCTTTGGTTTTCCATTTATTTTCAGTGCATATTCGTGTTTTTTCATTGCAGTTATTTCATTTCTAATTCTATAAATTCATGTTAAACACTACTTTGAGACATTGTTCACAGTTAAAGAATGCTGAATATTAAATAATATAAAAATTTGGTCGTGAAAAATCGTTTTTGTGCTAATTTAAGAGGACCAGTCAATTTTGACAGGGAACACTAAAGTAAGGGACGGGAAGTAACACATTCTCACTCACTAAAAAAACTTTGAACCATTGTTGCATAACTGGGGCGGATTTTAAACCTAACTTGACGCATCGGGACACCAAAAGATTTAATGGTAAATGGCCTTTATTTGTATAGCGCTTTTACTAGTCCCGCCTAGGGACCCCAAAGCGCTTTACACGTCCAGTCATCCACCCATTCATTCTCACATTCACACACTGGTGGAGGCAAGCTACAGTTGTAGCCACAGCTGCCCTGGGGCAGACTGACAGAAGCGAGGCTGCCATATTGCGCCATCGGCCCTTCTGGCCAACACCAGTAGGCGGTAGGTGAAGTGTCTTGCCCAAGGACACAACGACCGAGACTGTCCGAGCCAGGGCTCGAACCGGCAACCTTCCGATTACAAGGCGAACTCCCAACTCTTGAGCCACGATCGCCCCCATTTATAGTCTCATAATGCATTTGATGACAGGGTATGTGTTTACTGGAAGAATATTTCTTTTTGTGCTATTCACCACACCTCTTGGCATGCCTCTGGCATGCTTTTACTCCTTTGTAAAAAAAAAAAAAAACAAACATTGCACATGTATAGAGGGAGGAGTAGAACTAAGATCAAGAAAAAAAAGCAGGTGCATGTGGAGAGGTGAGGTTTTCATATGTCATGCCATTCTGTTGGGTAGAGGTCAGGTTTTTCCACACTAAACTGTCTCATCAATGTTTTTATAGACCTTATTTTGTGCATTAGTGCATTGCCGTGTTGGAACAGGAAGGGGCCATTCCCAAATTGTTTCCACAAAAAGCATGAAATGGTCCAAAATCTCTTGGTATGCCAAAGCATTAAGAGTTAATTCACTGGAACTAAGGGGTCGAGTGCAACTCATGAAAGACAATGTGGGTAACTTTGGCCACACCTTAAAAAAGGGCATTTAGAGCAGCTAAAATGAAAAGATTTATGGTGTGCTGAAAACACCTCCATGCTTTGAGGTTCTGTGCTACAGAGCTGGTTGAGGTGTTTACAGACGTTTTTAATTTGTCCCTCACACAGTCAGCTGTACCCACATGCTTCAGGTCCACCACCATAGTGCCCCTCCCAAAGAAAAACAACATAACCGGTTTGAATGACTGTCACTCACTCCAACTGTAATGAAGTGTTTTGAGAGCATAGTCATGTCCCATATCAAAAAAGCCATCCTGGACACATTAGATCCTCGAATGCTGATTATAGAAAGTTCAGCATTCAACAAGCGCCTTGAGGCGACTTCTGTTGTGATTTGGCGCCGTCATCCCAAACAGACTGGCGGGAAAACTCTTCACTCCCGAACGTAAACAAACATATAGAGAGAAACGAGAGGGAGCGAGAACACGACATCACAGGAAGGCTGACTGGTGAGGACCGTCTGACCTCAACATAATGAATCACTGACTAATTGTTATCCACTGAATATTGTTGAATAACCTGACCTGTACATTTGCAATTATTGAACATTTAATACAACTTCATATAATATAAGCAATTATCACATTTGGAATATCTTAATAACTGTGACAGTGCTGCATAACTACTTGCCCTTTAAAATTTTAATTACACCCTACTCTTGTGTACTCTTATTCTTTTTATGGTTAGAGTTTATTCTTTAGTTAGTTGTTTATTTAGTTGTGTGAAGGGAACTCGCAAAGTAAGAATTTCATCGCTCAGTGTAACCATTTGTGTTGTGCAGTGTAGATGACAATTAACTTCTTGAATCTTGAATTACCACTGACCCCTAACCCGCCTTGAGGCAACTTTTGTTGTGATTTGGTGCTATATAAATAAAACTAAATTGAATTGAAACTTGAAAAGAACTTTTTCCACGATTAGGAAAGCTGCTAGCGCTTTCTTCTGCAGTGCCCAAATGTGATATTTACAAATACCAACTGTGTAATTTTCCCAGTCTTTCCAGTTTGGGCATGTTTGTCTTGCTTTGTTACACCTACTCATTTCCGCATTTCAGCTGCAGCATGAAATGCAGTTTCATTCAAAGTATGTTTCAATGTGTTATCATTCTGAGTCAGTGCTTCTCATTACTTAAACCTTTTGACGTCATTAAACATACCATTCAACAGATCAAAAATATGTAATTCTTGTAGAAGAAGTAAGCACAGAGGTAAGAGGTAAAAAGGTGTGAATCCATTTAAGGTCTTTCAACAAAGCAACACAGGAAATAATGTAACTGTAGTTTTAAAAAATGTATAAACCAGTTCTTCTCTGGATGAAACCTGCATGCTCAACAAGCCCTAACACAGTCCTTATCAGTTTTAGATTTGTTTGTTTTTTTACAGTAGTTTTCATTCCCAAAATGTAGTGATGCATGTCAGCCTCTCAAACATTTTTAGATGTGTTCCTTTGATAGTAGAAACTCCCTCATCAAGCGGACTGATTTCGAACCATTAATTTCTATTCCTGCAAGTAGAATATAAAGTCATTATTGAACACAGTGTTCTAGTTTGCCAAATGTAATAACACGAGTGACTATATTACAAATACCCATTCGTGCATTTTCTGCTCTTTCCTGTTTTTGTTTTTGTTTTTGTTCTCTCTCTCTCTCTTTTTTCCATGTGCATGTTCTCACAAAGACTGCTGAATCCTGCCCTGAACTACAACCTTAAAAATCCTCTTTCGGTGTGTGATCTTGAATCAATACGTGTCCTTGTTTAAACCGAGGAATTCTGAGATGATGGCTGTCAACACACAGCCAAAAAAGGTGTGCTACTTCTTTGTGGGGGATGGAGCACACAGGTGAATCATGCAAGGACATTTGTTTGCAGCTAAACTCCATGCCAGCTACCGAGCTAACTTGGCAGGGCATTTTTAAGGAGATTGTACACTTGTAAATGTACCCATGGATATTGAGCCTATTATATTATCTTCTAGGTTACTTCGGAGATTCTGTTGGCGTCCTGTAGTGTGATGAGAATATTAGGTAATACATAACATAACACAGCTGTAACTAAGTGTATTTTCAATGTCATTTATATCGAATTTACATTGTGATTGTATTTAAAAGTATATTCACTAGAAAAAGTGGTTGACAAGTCGTTTTTACAAGGAAAAAAGAAATAGTACCTCACCGGGCCTTCACTATACCTACAGGTTGTCAAAGTACAACAGTGGTGTAAAAGAGCTGCAAACCAAGTATGATACATTCTTGGTCCATCAAATATAGCTGAACAGCACAACAGCAACTGTGCTTTACTTATGGTTAATTTCTGCCACCTACAGTTTTTTTATGAGCATTGCATGTGCATTTGGAGCAATGTAAATGTATTTACGTCAAAGAACGTAACTTAGAACTGCAGTAATGTAAAAGCCTTTGTGGACTGGACAGAAGAGAGGCAAATGGGACACCTGAGGGGGGGAAAGGATTGAACCATGTAAGAGAGTGAGTATGAGTGATCAACAATACAGTATCGCACCCATTAAGTTCACTCTTCAGCTAGACTTTAAGTCTAGCTGTAACAGGTCTAAAATTAAGATTTCGACTCACTTTCTATCCTCAGCCTTTGGATGTCAATTTCTGTTGATCTGTTGTCACTATGTTTGAAATCTGCCAATATTTTTATTATAGCTTGCACTATTTGAACATGTTGTGTTTAAAACTACTCATATAGCAGCACATTTAATATACTGTGGTAACCAGGAAAAGGAAACAGCCAAGTTATCTTTATTGTCACCAGTGAGTTGTAGAATTAGACTGCTGATTAAATAGAAGCACAAACCTGACATCTAGTGGTGAACACAGTTACTGTGCATGACACCATGTACTAAAAGGTCAATCGTCATTAGATTCCTCATGTTTTTCTTACAAACACGCTGATCATTTTTATTCTCTTGTACATGTATGAAATGCTGCAGCAGTGGTCTCAAAAGTAATTCTTTATTTTGATTTTTTTTTTGAAAGCAATGTAAACTTTTATGTGAGGGGAAAAAAGGGAGTCTTAAATGTCTTGATGCATGCTCAAGTCTTAAATGTTTTACTGCTCTTTAACATGACAGATAATGAAGTTCACAAATTTACTGTTTTGCCACAAAAGCACATATACAGTACTAAAATATTGTCCAACACAACGATGGTGTGACAGAGCAACACTAAGCTGTATGAAAAACTCATGTTTTACAAATCACTGTACCCAATGCATCAGCAGATTTTACTGAGATATAGGTATCTTGTTTGTTTAGTTGGTTTCTGTTTTTTTAGTAGAGATGGTCACTGCCCTCCAAAGTCCTCTTTTTAAGATTGGAGAACAGTAGGTGGACAGATCCATTTTGACTTCTAACAGCATGCTTTCAAAATACAGAGCCAATCAAATCAAACTGGAGATAGAAAACTAAAACAATGATCAAAATGTGTTCTGAAGTGAAATACTGAGTGGTTAGTATTATTGTAGCCACCATCCAGTTTCCCCTTTACCTGAAAAAAAAAAAGGGCAAATCATAACATACCACTGTGCCACAATAAGCAAAAAGGGTAATGAGTGTTTTTTGAATCATTTTAATTAAGTTCATCTCTTTTTTAAAAACCATTTTAAAAAAATTAAGCAAATAAGCACAAAGTCAAAGATGTATTTAAGTAGCTTTATTTGTTAAAAACCAGAACAATTGACAAATAAGACTTCAAATTTCTTCCCCTTGAGCCGTCGATTCCAGGCTAGCTCATGAATGATGTGTAACAGACGATGTGAATGAAGGCACTCCATCTTAAGTCCAAGTATCATTCCCAACCAGTTCAAGTAAACAACCTCCTCTCAGCCTCTGTGGCAATCAATAACAGCTGAGTGTAGGATGTTTACATGAACTGAGTCTGAACAACTGAACACAAAACTACACTTTAAAGGAGCAGTGTCTAAATCAGGTATGGATTTCAATGAATATTGAATAAAAAGGTTAACTTGGCAGTAGGGGGTAGCCAGCAGCCGCAAACATCAGACTGAAAGCTCTGTGGTGCAGACAGCTTCCAGTCGGGGATGTTTACAGCCCCAGACTACCAAGTGGAGCCTTAAATGCAGATTATACAAACACTTTCCACCTACATTTGATCTGAAGATGCCAGCCCAGGTCCTTAATAGAGTTAAGGTCAGAAGGTTATAATGGCCACACTGTGGTTTTCCTTTTGAGCAATCAGGGAGCCTAGAAAAGAAAAACCTTTCCATAGCATGTTAGGACATTGCCAAGTTGGGATCACAATACACCTATGAAGACATTTTGACACAATGAAGTGGGTCTAAATCAGGGGTGTCAAACTCCAGGCCTCGAGGGCCGGTGTCCTGCAGGTTTTAGATGTGTCCTTGATCCAACACAGCTGATTTAAATGGCTAAATTACCTCTTCAACATGTCTTGAAGTTCTCCAGAGGCCTGAAAATGAACTAATCATTTGATTCAGGTGTGTTAACCCAGGGTGAGATCTAAAACATGCAGGACACCGGCCCCCAAGGCCTGGAGTTCGACACCCCTGGTCTAAATCATCTCGCTACACAGTATTCCAGTTCAGATCCCTCTGCCTTCTGCTTGGTGAGTTAGGTTAGTGTTGACCAGTCATCTAGAACCCCATCCACCTGGACCATAGTAGAAAGGCTTTCACTGGTGGATCAAACAGTTTTAAAATTACAGATATCTGGTCTCTTGGAAATATGTTTTTATTTTGTTTATTAGAAGTCTTCCTTAAAAATATGGTTCATTTACTCCAAGTCCTTAAGCACTTTAGTATGCATCCATGTTTGTGGCAAATACAGAATAGGCACCTAGCATGCATGTATTCTGGACAGACACAGGGAGCACATGTATAACTCTACACAGTAAGGTGAAAAAGCAACAAAACAACACAATACACACCTTACCACCATTTTTCTATTTGACTCACACTTTTCCCAAGATTTTTATGAACCCTCTTCATTTTTCCAAAATTATATCCATGTTTTTCATGCCAGACACTGCACTTCTGCCACACTTTATCTTCTGAGAAATCGCACTCCCATTTTGCATGAGAAATGCAACTTGTTTAATTTAACTAGAGGTTATTTAATAACAAACACCTGGCAAACCAATTAGCAACCATGTCCAATTTAAAAGAGAACAAAAAAAAAAAAAATAACTCAGCTGTATCTGTTTAAATCCTACTGACATGTGACTGCATAATCATTTCTGCCATTAGACATGGAAGAAGAAGCAGCAGCAGCATAATATTTGGAACACAGTTCACGCACTGGACCAGGAAGACATACTATGAAACTGTAGATGCTGTCTGAAGCAAACGCTGACCAGATGTATACCCGTGTACAGTTTCGTGGCTCCTTAAAGAAAGAAAAAAAAAAAGGGGGAAAAATGAGGAGTAAAGTTAACATTTAATCGTTTCCGAAATACTTTAGTGCCAAGCATCCATAGAGCCTCGTGAATTAGCACAATGGTGCTCCTGGCAGAAAAACGACAACAAAACAAAACAACTTTGTCCCTCACTGCACTGCCTCAAAAGATTAACATGCCAGCCTGCTGTTTCAGGCTGACTTGCGCCACAGGTTAAATTACATTAGCTACGAAACAGCTGTTTGGTGCCTTGTTATTTAGAAGCATATTGCGGTTTAACGGTACTGTAATGTCACTGAAGTAAACTTGCACTGCTGGTAAAGACTGTTGCAAGGCCAGCTACTGTGTCCTACCTAACTGAACACAGAAAAAGCTAACTTAAACAGCAAGATGACTGTTAGTAACAAACGTCAACTGCTTGTGAGGTAACCGGCATCTCTAGAGAACTGCTTAAAGTAACTTTGTGCTGCCAGGCGTCCTACCAGACTAAACAATATAATGTGGTAAGTGTTAGCACTAGCTAACCAACGACCTAGGCTACAGCTAGCTCGCTAGCTGCTGTTAGCTTGTATGTGACCCTAACCTTGTGCTGTGTGACGTTCCCTTACCGGTATTTAAAACGATTATTCCCGGACGAACGACACGACAGCATCCAGTGCAGGAAATTACTTTGTATTTTGAGTCAACCTGGTAATGTTCTGTGCTATTCTAGGAAGCCTGTTTAGTTTCCTTCCGTTTTCATTCACTTGTCTTTATTTTGACCTTTGGTTACTCGACACCAACATTGACGTCATTGTCATGGCAACACAGTCCCTCCTACCGCGAGCCCGGACAGACATACGGTAGTTACTTTTACCTTTTACGCTTGAAATATAGCCGTAATTAACATCTCACTGTGAATGTAGTGTTTTTTGTTTCTAAAGAGTTGAACAAGCGCAAAGGAAGCTTAATTCCGGTTTGTTCGTGAGAAGAAGTAATGATAAAATAACAGAAAGACGAATATAACTAAAATATGTTTAAACTGTTAAGTAAACATTCACAAATATGTTTAAACTACCAAAAGCAGAGTCATAGCAAAAAAGCCAGTTTGAATAATTGGATTATTTAGGCATCAGCAAAACTATTATTTTTGCAAGCCTGTGTTTTTTTTAACTACTTTGGTTTTTTTTGCATACATATTTAGTAGGCTGTTGGTTCTATATTAGCAATTATAAAGGACAGGAGCCTCAAACTGGGATTTTGAATTCTAGCATTAGCACACTTTGTTTTCTTTTTCTTTTTTCTTTTTTTCTTTTGTTTGCTTTTCTCTTTTCTTCCCTCTTTCCTTTCATCCAAATCTGCAATGACTTTTGGAGGCCAAGAAAATACCATTGAACTGAAGAAATGTACTTAAAGCAAGTACTTAATGCAATCAGTTGCCTTAATTTTTATTTTTATTTTTTCATGTTTTCTGTGACATTCCCTGCATACTGGCATTGTGCACCCTGCTGTTATGTGCTGCATTGTCTTTGGGGCATCTTTGCACAGCCTGCACCTGGGGTCTTCCCTGGTGTGGTAAACCCATGTACCAGGTGTGGTACATGCTGTACAGGCTCCTGTCCCTTCATGATGGTTCCTGTTGTTGCGCCTCTTCTTTCTCAGGTTTCTGCGGCCTGAGTTATCTACTAAGCACATGATCAGTTGTGGTTATCTTCCTGATATACTCATGGATGTTTGTTGTTTCATCTTTAATATTGGTTTTGACACACTAGAATTTGGCCTTCTGCATAGCGTACAGTCTCATGATGCTGTATTTGGGGTGAAACACTCCATGCATGATAAGAAGCTTTGTTGTCTTGAAGTCAGTGACTTCTCTCTCCTCCTTTGGCCAGCTTATAGGGTATCTGATGACCGGCAGGGCATGAGATCTACCTAGATCTCAAGCTTGAAGCACAACCAAAAACCACCCACAGGGTGAGTGGAGAAAGTTTTATTTATAGATAGATAGATAGATAGATATTATAGTGCCTTTTAATTAAAGTTGGATTGTGGATCTTGATCATTGTTTTTAATGTTTTTTGACATTTATAAAAGTATATGTTAAAGATTTTTTTAAAAAAATCCTAAGACTCAAATTTTGGCAATTGAAAGTCATCCATTTGAGCCCAGGGGCTTAGCATTTTCTTTACTTTTGTAATTCATTATGTAATATTTCATTTACATTAATAGTCACTGTGATTATTAGATTAGTTACCGATAAAGATTTACAGCCCTAATTCATATTTCACAAAGGCATCAAACATATTACACAAGTTTAGCTTTATTTAAACTTTGTTCAATAGTGCACATTGGTATTTATTCACCCAGATTACTGGTCTCAGCTCTGCCTTAGCTTCTAGTAGTTACTATAGCGCAACTACTTCCTTGAGGGAAACCCTGAGTCCAGTCTAACAAAGTTATGTGGCCTGTCAATAACAGGCTTTCAATTGCAAAAAAAAAAGCAGGGGAAAAAAGCTCTGAGCATTCACCAACTGCTTATGCCTGTGGAATAATCTGTGATTAATCATTTAAGGTACATGCTTTTGGCCCACTCATGTTTTCTATTACATCATGCCTGTTGACATATTTGATAAGCAGTGTGCTCATTAATCTAATTAGTGCCTTTAGCTACTTATGTTTATTCCATCAGATGGATCAGATCAGACTGATCATCTTTGCCTTTGCCGTGTCTTTGTGTCCAGTCAAAGTGTAATGGATGTAATACAATAATTCTTTAAGCATAATAGAGTTAAGTGCATTTTTAATTACATATAATCAAAGAGTGTAGATGAAAGAGTAAGTAAGGTCCTAGCAACTTCACATAATCCAAAAAGTAGTCATTGCTCTCTTCAAGAGAGTGTGTTAGAAACTGCTTTGTGCAGTATTCTCCACATGAGGTCAGGCTAGTTCCACAAATCAACTAGCTTTTCATTATGTAATGGAACAAAGTTAGCTGAATTCTTGTGATAGATTACAGGACGTATAGTGACTATTTAATATTCAAAGCCCATGAACATGTCGCAAGAATATTCAAAGTACCTAATCTTTGGTCAAAATTGTGAAGCAAGATCAGCAAAAGCAAATTTCTAAAAATTATTTCTGAACCCATAACAATATTCATTATATTTCAGAGGGTAGTGGTGGTGGTGTAGCCTTCTTTATGTAACACTGCAAAAGACTTCTTAATAATTCATATAACGTATTGCAGTTATTTCTTATGAAAAAAGAGCAAGAGAGAGAGAGAGAGAGAGAAAATCCATCTATAACCTAACCAGGGAAATTGATTCCCTTGTCATTCTGTGTGGTCTGAAATTGCCCAGAGCTATTATGAGAGAGACTGATTTTCGCTGTGCAGTGGAGTGGAACAGTCTTGCCTTGTAGAGCTTTTTGTGAAATGTGAACAGATTCATGAGCAACAGCACTGCTAAAGAGGCATGTTATCATGTGCTCTCAGGCAGATATCCTAAACATTTTAAGCTTTTTAGAGTAATCTAACTGATCTGTGCTAAAACGTGCAATTCACACAAAGGCATTGGTACAAACACTTTCTGCATGTTTAACCAAACTGCATACAGCATAACTTTGACAGTTGTAAAAAAATAAAGTTGTAATTAATTTGACAGTTGTGAAATAAGGTTTGTTAGTTTTTTCAAATGATCCCATTAATTGTAAAGTTATATTAAAATATATTTTTAAAAAACTTAAACAACAACAAACAATATTTTTGACAACAAATCAGAGGTGTTTCTAATGTGGTGGACATGTGGAGGCACCAGTGGCACACTCACATTCACACCTATGGGCAATTTAGCGTCGCCAATTAACCTAACCCCACTAATTACATTTCTTTGAGAGGAAGCCGGAACGCGGGAAGAGCATGCAAACTCCACACAGTTATCATGTGGCCAGGTGATGGAATGGAACTCAGGCCCTTGCTGTCAGGGAACAGTGCCAATCACCACGCCACCATGCTGCCCCCTAATCAGGCCAAAGCAACATATATGTCACATGAGCAACAAATTCTGTGTATGTTTCAACCAACAGGCTACACCAATCAGAGGTCATAGATGAGCTGTCCCAGAGGAAAATGAAAGTCAGTAGTGGAGTTGAGAGTTACATCACTGCCCTTCTTATCATATCTGTGAACACTGCATGGGATCCTTATTTCAGATGAGCAGAGGGGTGTACCAGAGGACCACAGGTATGTTCCTATCTGGGGCAACATGATGTTTTTCACCATGCTTCTGTGATTCTTTACTGGTTAATAGACCACCCACAACTTACTGTAAAAGTCAGTGTTTTTGTGGCGTGATAAATAGAAGAATCAATACACGCTCTGATTAATTTTAAAGGTTTCTGTGAAATGTGTGTCTGGGTACTTTTACTGGGCTGGAAATTACAAAGGCTATCAGCGCTTAAAAACGGATGCTTGCAGGCTGGATTGGCAGGTTTATAACACCTCGCCACATTGCCAAAATATGGATTGCTTTATTTTCCAGTATTTTACCTTGTGGCTACAATCAGAGTGTGCTTGACCCATAAACTAAGAAATGGGCATTCTTTCATTTTGAGTTTCTTCACCAACTTTGTTGTTGTGGTCTGGAAAAAACAAAAAAGCTTTTTGTTGTGTTTTTTGGTTATTTTCTGTCAGGCAGAACGGTGGCACGGTGGTTAGCACTGTTGCCGCACAGCAAGAAGGTCCTGAGTTCAATTCCAACATCAGGCCGGAGTCTTTCTGTGTGGAGTTTGCATGTTCTCCCCGTGTTTGCGTGGGTTCCCTCCGGGTACTCCGGCTTCCTCCCACCGTCCAAAGACATGCAGCTGGTGGGGATAGGTTAATTGGAAAATCCAAATTGCCATTAGGTGTGAATGTGCGAGTGAATGTGAGCGCGAATGGTTGTCTGTTCCTGTGTGTTGGCCCTGCGACAGACTGGCGACCTGTCCAGGGTGTACCCCGCCTCTCGCCCTATGACTGCTGGGATAGGCTCCAGCACCCCCCGCGACCCTGAAAAGGATAAGCGGAAGCGAATGGATGGATGGATATATGCCAATGCAATGGAGATCAAACACGGACAATTTTTCAGGTATGAACGTCAGTATACTTTAAGGAAGTGATCCTTGTGAGCAATAAACCATGTACATATAGTTCACCACTTAATGCATTTTGTTTACTCTTGGTTCTATATGATGTCAGTAAGAAGAAGAAGCAGCTCCCTTATTCAAAAGGTCACTACAGCAGGTAGCGCCGCCTGGCTGATTTGGCAGAGTTTTTGCCCTTCCTGATGTCAGTGAGAGTGGATGTATTAATAATCATGATCATAGTCATCTCAGGCACACAGCTCTGACTGAGCAAGGAAGCCCCACCCACTTACTTGAAACCTTTTATTTGTGAGGAGCAGCAAATTAAGATGAGCTAAAATGGCTTTGAGAGAGAATGAAGTGATGGCCCACCAAGGCTCAGTGTAAGATAAATGTAGATTATTTTAAACTGTGAATCATGCAAAGCTACTTTAGATGATTTCATGAATAAAATATTGAAATATGGCTAAAAGTGCTAATTATTCATTTAAGAGACAAGCATAAAGCATTTGTACAATTTACGCTGATCCTGATTTAAATATATGTGCAATTTTTTGAAAAATGTAAGTAAAAAAATAAACATGCATAATACAACTCAGTGTAAGCAATGTCTGCAATAAACAAAGAGAATCATAAACAGAAACCATAACATTATGCTTAATTTCACTGGGAGGAACTGAAATCCAAAATAATGAACTGAAATCACTATGAGAGCAAGGAGAATCTAAAGAAATAGTGTCGGCTCAATAGCTGCATTTACATTCATCTAACTTCCTCTAGCCTTATTCAGCAAAGAAGGAATTATTTACTGGACTCAGCAGCTCACATACTGTATATGTTTTGAATAAACCATGTGAATTTGTTGGATTGTTAACGACAAAGCAAGCAACCAAAAGAACTGCTCACCAGTGGTTTGCAACACTTCCTTTTCCTCTTCAATGACAATTTGTTGAACAGAAAATAATTTTTAAAAAATGTATGATTGTGTCAAGATTAGTGGTAAAACTGGCCATCGCAACAGTGTCTGGAAACAAATGTTTTGCCAAATATATCAATTCGTCTGTGGCAATTTCAAAAATTATCATAATTTTATTATAATAATTATTATTTTTTATATTATATATTTTCCCATATATCTTTATATACACGATCAAAAAGTGTATGCACCTGTGTGTTGTTTAGCCCCTTGATCAAGTCAGAAACTGATCATCAAACTCAGAGTGGGCACTTAGACTCTGCACCCTTTTCTGGCTAAAAACTATGACGTCAGTCTTGGAGGTGTTAATTCTCATCCCAGCTCTTTTACACTTGGCTGCAACCTGCCCAAGTGCAAGTCTGCCGTTATCACTCAATGAAGCTAATTTCCCCAGTGCAACTATAGAAATGTAAAGTGTTATAATGGCATAATTTTTTAAGTCAATTAACTAAAGCTAAATCCCACTGTTGTACCATGTCTGAAAATACAGCCGTAAATGATTCCCTCATTTTCACATTCTCAGATTTGTTTAACTTTTTGAGAAGAACATCTACACGCAGCTAAAAAAAAATTAAAAATCCTGGTATTAACACCATTCGCACCATGTGCTAATTTATAAAGCATTGACATTCAATATCATAAACTCAAGACATCACAGCTGGAACCCATTTCCGTCTTACATTTGTGTAACCCAAACATTCTGGCAGTAATTTTCCTACACTTAGATTGCACTGGAGAGCCAAAACAGTGTGTTCAGATCTCTGAAGCTGCCTGCAGAATCTGGCACCCAGATTTTAGCAGCAGATCCTTTCAGTCCCACAGGTAAAAGTGGATAAGACATGTAGTAGCACATCCTCAACAACTCTTTCACTGGGTCATTGTCTCTGTTTGGACTGCATGCGGACACGTTTGCCTATTAAGTGAAACTTTCTTAAGCAATCTGTTAAGTAGTACCATGTTTGTTTGTTTTGTTGTAATAGAGATAACAAAAATGAATAACCTTGGATACTCACATTAGACCACTATTGCCTTGACAACAAAAGCCTGAAATGACAGATCCAAACTGGTTCTCTTGTCCATTATATGTAAAACTCTTACAAGGCTGAACTTTTTGGGTATTTTAGCCTGACAATAATAGCTGACAAATCAAATCTAGAATCAAAACTGTATGGGGAAGGAGAAAAAGGCAAACACTGGCTTAACAGTAGGAAGTGGACATCCTTGAGTGGCCTATATCCATAAATCCATCCATCCAATTAGACAATGTTAGACTACAGTAGTAGCAGACTAAGAAGGTTTTTCCACTTGTTGGGGTTTTTTTTTCCAAAACTTTGAAAACCTCTGCCCTGAAAACCTGCAAAGGAAGGTGCCCAAGACACATTCTAATCAGATCCTCCTTTAGCAGAGAACTGGAAGTCTTGCCTTCCAGTTCTCTCTCAGGTTGTCTCAGTCTGATACAGCGGTGTGAGTATCTGCTTGTCCATCTAACTCCATTTTAGCCTCACCAGAAAACTTGATGTCAGGGTTCAGTTTTCCCCAAAGCAAATGTCGCTCTCCACCAGAGATGGGCAGTACTGGTTAAAAGTAACGCTTTGCTGTAATCCGATTACTTTTTTTCCAAGTAACGAGTAAAGTAAGGGATTACTATTGCAAATAAGTAATTCGATTACTGTTACTTGCCCGTAAGCACACTGCATTACTGCTGTTTGTGGGAGTGTCTCATGACAATGACGTACGAACACATGACGTTCGTGGCAGCAACAGACGTGTGTAGATCATCCATCCATCCATTCGCTTCCGCTTATCCTTTCCAGGGCCGCGGGGGGTGCTGGAGCCTATCCCAGTTGTCATAGGGCGAGAGGCGGGGTACACCCTGGACAGGTCGCCAGTCTGTCACAGGGCTAACACACAGAGACACAGAAAACCATTCACACTCACATATTCACACCTATGGGCAATTTAGATTGACCAATTAACCTATCCCCACTACTGCATGTTTTTGGACTGTGGGAGGAAGCCGGAGTACCCGGGGAGAATCCACGCAGGTTTCCATTGATGAAGAATGGACCCACTATAGTTGTACCCCATATACCACACCAAACCATTACTTTTGTTGTTCCAAAAGTCTTGGAGGGATCCATCCAATGTGGGTTAGTGTCAGACCTATAGCGGTGGTTTTGTTTGTTAACTTCACCATTCACATAAAAGTTTGCCTCATCACTGAACAAAATCTTCTGCGTGAACTGAGGGTCCTGTTTCAATTTTTGTTTTGCCCATTCTGCAAATTCTGTGCGCCGATCTGGATCATCCTTGTTGAGATGCTGCAGTAGCTGGAGTTTGTAAGGGTGCCATTTGTGGGTAGCTAATATCCGCCGAAGGGATGTTCAACTAATGCCACTCTCCAGTGACATGCGGCGAGTGCTACACTGTGGGCTCTTGCTGAATGAAGCTAGGACAGCCACTGATGTTTCTTCATTAGTGACAGTTTTCTTGCGTCCACATTTTAGCAAATCCAACACTGAACCAGTTTCACAAAACTTAACAAGCAGTTTGCTAACTGTAGCATGGGAGATGGGCGGTCTCGTAGGGTGTCTTGCATTAAAATCTGCTGCAATGACCCGGTTACTGCGTTCACCAGATATCAACACACTTTCGATCCGCTCCTCACGTGTTAACCTCTTCGACATGTCAATGGCTGTGAACAAAGAGAAACTTGTAAATAACTCATGAAAGAATAAAGTTACGTTGAAACCAAGCACACCATTGTTGTTCTTGTGACATTACCAATAAGTTTGATGTGTCACATGGCCCTCTTCCTATTGAAAAAACAAAAGTTGTATCCAAGATGGCCGACTTCTAAATGGCCACCATGGTCACCACGCATCTTAAGGAGTTTGCCCCCTCACATATACTAATGTGCCACAAACAGGACTTTAATATCACCAACCATTCCAATTTTATTATGGTGTATCCATATATATGGCCCACCCTGTATGCATGTTGCAGGAGAGCAAACTTGCTAAGCGACAGGCCTACCCTGAGTACCCTGTCTGTTTGTTTCTTTCGACTGGGTGCAAGTTTAAAGAAGATCAGGCTTATAAGTCATGTTACAGCACACCAAAGCCCATCAAATCCAAAAGTTCAAAGTGAGCTTAGACAGCGTAGATGTAGTACTTTGACAGCTCTTATGAAGGATCAACTGGATTAAGGGCCTGAGTTTTAGGTAAAGTGCACCTTTGGTAAAATGAATGACTGTGGTATTTTTCCACCCATAGGAAACACTGTCTCATATGTGTAAGGGGGTGGTAACAAGTGTTTATCTAAAAGGAGAAATGACACCATCCAAAGGTCCCGTTTTTAAACATGACCATGTATTCATTTTGGTTCCAATACATTTTTTTTGTTTTATTCAAGAAAAACAGAAGACTGTCATGATTTTGAGTAGAGAATTATAAGGCCTAGTCGGTCATTTTCTTCGCTCTCTGCACTTTCTGCCATTTCCCCTCCACTCTCCTCTTTACCACTCAGCTGTCAAGAGGGCAAAAATCCTAAATGAAACCACGTCCTTTAAAACAGTACAGCATTTATTCAATACTTGACTTCGGCTTAATGATGTAAATCAAATGAAAATCAATAAGTGAAGCTTCGTCTTACAGTGCTTATGGTATTACTCGCATGAACTGAATTAATGTGTCTGTGCTGTACTTTCCCAAAAGCTCAAAATAACTTACTGCCTATGCAGCTTCTCCACAATGGCCTTGGAGGATTTATGTTTTGTGTTAAGTAAGGCTGAAGCTACTCATGTTATCTCACTCCATCAATAGCAAATACATTAACAATATCTAGTCGCTGCAAGCACACTATTAATTTACCACGACCTGTCCCTACAGGGGCAGAATGATTGTTGGAGGCAACGAGGTGTATCTGTTTACCCCTCCCTGGGACACGGTGTCGCTGCTGGGGGATCAATGTCCATTGAGCATGGATGAGGAGGGGGCAGGCAGGCAGCCAAGCAGCCGGCTGGAGGAAGCCCTCAACCTCAGCTCAAATGACGCTGTCACCTAAGAGTTCCCAGCAGGCCTTGCAGAGACAGAGAGTTATGTGCTGCCTGATGCTGGAGCCATGTCCTCTCACACAGAAACATGGGCCTTTGTTCCTCAGAGGTTGAAGAGGACACAAGTAATAGATATTGCAAGCTCCGGTTCATGACAGGAAAAACCCAGACTGCCACAGACAGTTAACTGTCAGTCAGATATCTTGACATTTATCATTGGGAGAAGTGCAGTAGTTCTCATTCTAAGTAAGACTGCCTGACACTTGAAAGAAGAAATGGTGCTTTTTTCTTCCCATGAAGCAAACCTTGAACTAATACAGTAGAATTAAAACAGAGGTGGAAAAAAAAACCCAATGTAACATTTTGAGAAGGAATTCAGTAATGACATTATTTATTCTATTCACCTCTATAGGAATGGGAGGTTTCGTGGTGTCTTAAGAGAATTTTGAGAGAAGGTTCATGTTACCCTGGTCTTTTTGGTGATGTCCAGCTTCTTATGTGATAATGCAAGATCTTGAGCTGTTGGAGACTGCTAAATGGGGAGGAGGGGTTAAGCACCATCCTCAGGCTGTGTCCCAATTAAGAGACCACACGCTTGAAGTACGCACACTATGCGTACTACGTACGGTGCGTACTATAAGTACGAGAAGTGCGGAAGTGAGAGGCTTGTGAAATGGGACGGTCTAGCCTTCGTTGCACTGTTCAGGTTGCCTAGCAACCATGATACTAACCGTGAGAAACGTTACATACAGCATTGTTTGACATAAATGAAGGAGAAAAATTTTTTGTTGGTCATTCATTTTTGTCAAGACATCACTTTGATTAGTTAAGTCTCTGAGGCTGAGACCACAGGACTGTAAAACATGATTGTTGGGCTTCATTTCTGTACTGAACAGTCATTTCAAGATTAGTTAGTAAATAACAATTAGCTAATGTTGTTCATGAGACTAAAGTCATCTCACTGTGGTAATGTAAATATAATATGGCCAATACTATATGTATTGTCAGATTATTATGATATATATATATATATGTGTATATATATATATATATATATATATATATATATATACACATGAAACGCCATAACCAAGTGGCCGGCATAGTATACAGGAACATCTGTGCCGAGTGTAACCTGGAAGTCCCAAGGTCAAAATGGGAGATGCCCCCAAGGGTGGGGGAGAATGACCGAGCTAAGATCCTGTGGGACTTCCAGATACAGACGGACAAAATGGTGGTGGCTAATCAACCGGACATTGTGGTGGTAGACAAACTGAAGAAGACGGCCGTAGTGATCGATGTAGCGGTTCCGAATGACAGCAACATCAGGAAGAAGGAAGACGAGAAGCTCAAGAAATACCAAGGGCTCAGAGAAGAGCTCGAGAAGATGTGGAGGGTGAAGGTGACGGTGGTCCCCGTGGTAATCGGAGCACTAGGTGCAGTGACTCCCAAACTAGGCGAGTGGCTCCAGCAGATCCCGGGAACAACATTGGAGATCTCTGTCCAGAAGAGCGCAGTCCTAGGAACAGCTAAGATACTGCGCAGGACCCTCAAGCTCCCAGGCCTCTGATAGAGGACCCGAGCTTGGAGGATTGACCGCCCACAGGGGCGAGTGGGGAATTTATTTACACATATATATATATATATATATATATATATATATATATATATATATATTACAGCAGTGAGCTTGAACTCTGGGTCAAAGATTCAAGTTGCAGTTATTTATATTGCCTATCACCTTGAATCTTCACTCAAAGACAAGTATCTTTGACAGTGTATATACAGACGTATTATATATAAGAGACAAATATTGTTCATTTAATATGTTGGCATTACATTACATTTGGCTCAATGCTTACATATATGTGTAAAAACAAAATGTACGAGCTGTGAAAACTGTTTCTGATAAAATGAAGAGTAGACTGATATATTAAATATTCCTTTATTGGGTGAGAAAATCACACCATGTCATAACTGCTTTAAGTCATACAGAATAGATATCAGAGCCTTAAACAGGCTGACTTCTGCTAAATGGGTCAAACTGGGCAGAAAGTACACAAACAGATAACATCCTTATAGAATATGATGTAACACTATAGATCAACTTACCTCAGAATACATAAAGCATATAAACAATTACAGCAATATGATGCAACAAACACAGCAGTACTACTAATCCAAAATACTCAAAGCTTCATAGAACTGAAACAAACATTTATTTTTAGCTCCATTCTGCTGCTGATACATACTTTAGGTTTCTGAACATTAAACTTGTTGCTGCCTTTCATAGTGTTTAACTTGAAGGCCCTGAGTACTTTCTCCCACACTGAAAACACTGGAATGATAAAATTATTTGAACATTACCTAATAAGACTGATTCAGGACAGACAATTAGTGATTTTAAACTTTCCTAGCAGTCCTTCACAAACAGGGAACAGTCTGTCTATTCTCTCCATCTGTCAGCTGCTGCTGGCTCTTCCTCCTCCTCTTCCTCACACACTGCTGAGTTTGTCCTGGTGGATCATCAGGGGTGCAAAGCCTCACGGATGATGTGCAGCAGTGGGTCCCTCAGTCTGTCCTCACTCTGGACACTTGCAGTTGTCACACATGGAAATCAAATGTGTGATAAGCTGCAGGATTCAAACACAAGTGTAACTTATAAATACATGTTCATACTTTTATTACACAATCAGAGAGAAAGAAAGAGAGAGAGAGTGCAGGACAGACAGACAGGTGACAGAATCAGGTGTAGACACTGCTACAAAACAGCACAAGAGAAGGAGGATTTAGTGTTTGTGTTATTACGAGTGCTAAACAAGAAGAGTTCCCAGATGGTACAGTGGACACATGTGTGACTCCTGTGATTAAAGCATCTTTCTTTCAGCTTAACGAGTGAACCGTCAGCTCGTTCAAACACACGTTAAAGTCAATTTGGCTTGACACCACCGAACAGAGGCAGCAATATAACATAGCTAACATTAAGTGACTGGTATCCGGTGCCATAATGGCACCGAAAAGCAGCGCACATTTCGGTGCTTTTTTTTTCCCTGAGATGTCATACACTTTGGATTCCAGCCAATCATTTTACCTTTGCAAGCGTTGTAGGCGGGCCCACGTACGTATGTTCTTTTAGAGCTGAGCTGCAGATTAAAAATGCCCAAGGCGAAGTCGTCAAAAGTCTGTCTGTACTTCACAGCAAAAGATGCAAACTTAGCAGCCTGCAACAAGTGCTTTAAGATGATACTGTGCAAAGGAGGTAACACCTCAAATCTGATGAAACACCTGGCGACGTATAGCATTTTGTTAAAAGCCGAGAAATGCGCTGTATTTGATAGCTTGCTGCGAGACCTCACACCGGGCACATCTACTGCGGGTGGGTTGCCTGTTATTGGACCCGGAGTTAGCAACATCCCCCAAAAACCCGAAGACGAGAGTCCTGGCCCCTAGCCCTGCTAGTGTAGCAGAAATGATGACGGGTGATGATGCAGCAGCAGCCGTTCTTCTCTGAGTGAGTAGCTTAATGTTGTCCGTGTGTAATTTACGTTGAGTAGGCTAACCACGTTATTACATTAATGCATGTAAGGTGAACTAGCAAACACCGTCGTAGTTACATGCGGCTGTCTTCTTGTTTGATGGCAGATACTCCCTTCACCCTGGCCAAAAAGGCTAAAATGACCAAAGAAAAAGTGGGAAACAGCTAAACGTGAGAGGTTTTTGGACAAAGTTTGTGTTTTTTCCATTGATTAAGCACTGCTTCCAGCCAAGAGTGATACCATATATGCCCTATAGCTGCAGAAAAGGCTAACATTGTTATCTTTTTACAAAAAAAACAGCTGAACATGAGAGGTTTTTGGACCAATTTTGTGTTCTCCATTCTTTAAGCACCGGTTCGGGCACCGTTTAAGCACCGGCACCGTTTCAAAAGTACCGGTTTGGTACTGGTATCGGATAAAACCTAAACGATATCCATCCCTAGTCGAAGGAGACATTTAAAAAGCTTTTTGAAGGCAGTAAGGCACCCAAAGTAAGCAAGTGTGGAAACAAACAGAGAACATATAGAGGCCACAAGGTACCCGTGTGGGGAGCAGCCCACGTGCAGGTGGAATTCAGAGACAGTAAAAAGAAACTGGACATGGTGGTGGTTGAAGGGGCTAGAACTAGTTTGATGGGTCAGGGGGGAGTGGATTAAGGCCAGACATGAAACAGTGTTTAAGGACGAGTTAGGGACGCTGAAGGGGTTTGCAGCAAAGATAACTAATGCGTTGACTAGTTTAAACCCCTTGTTTTGCACAACAAAATACGGCCTCCCGTCTGCAGCTAAACACCTTAATAGTTTTTGTAATAGCTTTAGCCCGGTCGGATTGGGCAGCAAAGGGCTGCTTAAATACCACAAACTCCTCTGCTCCTCCACTTGGACCGCTAGCACTGATCATAGCTATCGCTTGACAGACTGACCACACGCACCATACACATTTTTTCTTCTTTTTTGAATCTTCGGATCACGTGCGTGCCGAACCGTGGAGTGGGATCGGTTAGGATTACGGATCAACCGTGATCCGTTGCACCACTACTGGATGATATCATTCTGACGGAAAAGAATGACAAGGAACATCTTCAGACACTGGATGGAGTGCTGCAATGCTTGGAGGAGGCGGGCCTGCGCATAAAAAGGAGCAAATGTCAATTCTGACATTGAAGACAAGGTGAGGTCCTGCAGTACATGTCAAGAACATAGACACAGGCCTCAAGAGGCACTGCTACACCCCTGGGAGTGGCCGGAGAAGCCATGGAGAAGAATACATATTGATTATGCTGGCCTATTTTTGGGTAAAATGTTCTTAGTAATAGTGGATGCCCACTCCAAATGGTTAGATTGGTATCCAGTGGCATCCGCTACATCAGCTGCAACCATAGACTGACTGAGAAACTGTTTCAGCACGCACGGCCTTCCTGAGATGTTGGTCTCAGACAATGGCCAGTGTTTCGTAAGTGCACAAACTATAGAGTTCATGACAAAGAACGGAATCACTCACGTCACCTCTCCTCCATATCACCCGGCATCAAAGGGTTAGCGGAAAGAGCAGTGCAAACGTTCAAAGAACTCATGAAAAAGAGTACCGGAGACACACCGGCAACCAAGTTAAACAGGTTTACCGAACCACACCACAGTCCACAACGGGGAGGTCTCCCGCTGAGTTGATGATGGGCCGGAAGTTGAGGTGTACTCTTGATCTCATGGGCAATGGGACAGTTGTCAGCTGTTTGCCCACCTGGAGCCGTACCTGTCAGTAGGAATGCCTGAAGTCCACCCGGCCGAGCCCACAAAAGCAGCACCAATCATCAGCGCTGAGGCAGGAGACAATGATGAGAGAAACATGGAGGTGCAAGTTACACTAGTGGTGAAGCCACACATGGAAAATAGTGATTCACAGGAGTCACCAGCCACTGGGTTACGGCAATCACAAAGAACCAAGGCACCTCCTGAGCATCTGAGAAACTTTGTGCTTTGACTGAGAATAAGAAGAAGGAGATTACGGTGAACTGTTATAGTTTTATCTAAAACTGTTGGACTAAAGGTTCTTTATTACGGGGTGAAATTTCAGTAAAGACCGGGGACGGGGTTGTTGCATTTTAATAAAGGTGACGTTTTTGTTTATGGGTATTTTATGTAGTGATTAAAACTACACAGTAGTTTCAGTTTAAGGGGGGAGGAATGTTGTGTTGTAGCAGGGATTTGTCCACCAGGAGGCAACAGTTTTTTGAGAGTGGTATCAGTGTGTGTGGCGCTTGCCCCAGTTCATGACCTGTAGTCATTGAGTTGACCGTGAAATCCTCCGTATACCAAAGTATTCTAGATTAAAATATCAGACCATTGGTTGGATACCTAAAGCGTGGCTGAAATTGGGATATGCAAGGCAATGATCCTAAGAAGAGCAGCACATTTACTTAAAAAGAAAAAAATGAGGGGTGTCAATGACCAAGTCAAAGTCTAGATCAGGGGTCGGCAACCTGCGGCTCTTTAGTCCTTATAGTGCGGCTCAGCGTGGTTTGGTAAAAAATAAATTAGAAGTATTTAGCTGAAGTGTATTTTATTTATGTTAGTTCTTTTTTAACTTGTATTTCTAAATTGGAATATTATTGTGATATTTAAATATAAAAATAAAATTATATTTTATTATTTTTTCATCGCTCAAAATAAGCGTCACACTCGCGGAAGCCGGTGTACCCGCCGAAACGCCGTGCATTTATCGAGACTTTCAACCCCAGATAGGCCAATTATGGATCTTCGGATCCACATTATGTCAGCAGCTGTTCTCCACCGTGAACTATGTTAAAAACAAACACCACACATGCCTCACAGATGACAGCTTACAGTCCTGCATAAAGATGAAAGTGACTTCGTACAGCACCGATTTGCAGACGCTGTGCACAGAGGTTCAGGAGCAGAAGTCCCATTGTAAACATATCACGGCAGACCCGACGATGTTTGCATGAACATGCTTTTCAGCATCTCTTTATTGACCACTTTTCACAACGGTTGCTGTACGCATACAGCCAGCTGTAACTTTTCAGCTCACAGCCCGACACATACCAACAACAGCATAGATAGCACAGACGTTAAGGTGGCGAGGCGTGATTGCGTGTGCCGCTCAGGCGTGGTCTCCCCTGCGGACCACGCCCCGCCACACACATTAACCAGGTAAAATACATATTTAGGCAGAATTTTGCAAATATCTATTTTTCATCTTTTAGCAGCATAGTGCTTTTTTTCACATTATTTTTTTAAAAGTCAGGTCAAGGCTCCAAAAGCCCAAAGGCAAAATATCTGTTGTGAGCCGCCACCCTTATACAGTGGGGCAAAAAAGTATTTAGTCAGCCACCGATTGTGCAAGTTCCCCCACTTAAAATGATGACAGAGGTCAGTAATTTGCACCAGAGGTACACTTCAACTGTGAGAGACAGAATGTGAAAAAAAAATCCATGAATTCACATGGTAGGATTTGTAAAGAATTTATTCGTAAATCAGGGTGGAAAATAAGTATTTGGTCACCTCAAACAAGGAAAATCCCTGGCTCTCACAGACCTGTAACGTCTTCTGTAAGAAGCTTTTCTGTCCCCCACTCGTTACCTGTATGAATGGCACCTGTTTGACCTCATCATCTGTATAAAAGACACCTGTCCACAGCCTCAACCAGTCAGACTCCAAACTCCGCCATGGCCAAGACCAAAGAGCTTTCGAAGGACACCAGGAAAAGAATTGTAGACCTGCACCAGACTGGGAAGAGTGAATCTACAATAGGCAAGCAGCTTGGTGTGAAAAAATCAACTGTGGGAGCAATCATCAGAAAATGGAAGACATACAAGACCACTGATAATCTCCCTCGATCTGGGGCTCCACGCAAGATCTCATCCCGTGGGGTCAAAATGATCATGAGAACGGTGAGCAAAGATCCCAGAACCACACGGGGGGACCTGGTGAATGACCTGCAGAGAGCTGGGACCAAAGTAACAAAGGTCACCATCAGTAACACACTACAACGGCAGGGAATCAAATCCCGCAGTGCCAGACGTGTTCCGCTGCTGAAGCCAGTGCATGTCCAGGCCCGTCTGAAGTTTGCCAGAGAGCACATGGATGATACAGCAGAGGATTGGGAGAATGTCATGTGGTCAGATGAAACCAAAGTAGAACTTTTTGGTATAAACTCAACTCGTCGTGTTTGGAGGAAGAAGAATACTGAGTTGCATCCCAAGAACACCATACCTACTGTGAAGCATGGGGGTGGAAACATCATGCTATGGGGCTGTTTTTCTGCCAAGGGGACAGGACGACTGATCCGTGTTAAGGACAGAATGAATGGGGCCAAGTATCGTGAGATTTTGAGCCAAAACCTTCTTCCATCAGTGAGAACTTTGAAGATGAAACTAGGCTGGGTCTTCCAACATGACAATGATCCAAAACACACCGCCCGGGCAACAAAGGAGTGGCTCCGTAAGAAGCATTTGAAAGTCCTGGAGTGGCCTAGCCAGTCTCCAGACCTCAACCCCATAGAAAATATGTGGCGGGAGTTGAAAGTCCGTGTTGCTCGGCGACAGCCCCAAAACATCACTGCTCTTGAGAAGATCTGCATGGAGGAATGGGCCAAAATACCAGCTACTGTGTGTGCAAACCTGGTAAAGACCTATAGTAAACGTTTGAGCTCTGTTATTGCCAACAAAGGTTATGTTACAAAGTATTGAGTTGTATTTTTGTTATTGACCAAATACTTATTTTCCACCCTGATTTACGAATAAATTCTTTACAAATCCTACCATGTGAATTCATGGATTTTTTTTTCACATTCTGTCTCTCACAGTTGAAGTGTACCTCTGGTGCAAATTACTGACCTCTGTCATCATTTTAAGTGGGGGAACTTGCACAATCGGTGGCTGACTAAATACTTTTTTGCCCCACTGTATATAAGGGTGGCGGCTCACAACAGTTTTTGTTTGCTACATAGATCATTTTAGTTCAGCTTTCCTTTTGTTATATTTCTTTAAGAGTTCAAAATGTGTTAATTACATAAATAAATTGTAACTTTCTCTGTAGCACGTCATGGATTTCATAAGGAACACACCTTAGTTGTTCACACAAAGCATAAAGGTAAAAAACAATATATACAGTGTTATCTTCATTTTAGATATCAAAAAGTATTTGCGGCTCCCAGTGTTTTCTTTTGCGTGGAAACCGGGTCCAAATGGCTCTTTGGGTGTGAAAGGTTGCTGACCCCTGGTCTAGATCTAAACCAGATTGAAATAAATTCAAATTTCAAATCAATTCCATTTTATTTACATTGTGACAAATCACAACACAAGCATCCTCAAGGTGCTTTACATTGTAGGACTGTGGCAAAACTATAAGAGAGCTATGCATAAAGCCTCAATGACCTGAAGCAACGTGGTAAAGAAGAGTGGTCCAAGATTCCTACAAAACAATGCATGATGAAGTCATACAGAAATCAATTACTTCAAGTTAGTGCCACTAAGGCAATTCAAAAAGCTACTGAATAATGAGGTGTACTTAGTTTTTCACGTGACTGCATTAAATGTTGTGAAAACTTTGTCTCACATGACTGCACGTGGCAGTAGTAGCAGAGGCCTTAGTGCTGAAAATAGCTGTGAGTAATCCCTGGCTGCTGGCAGATTAAGATTAAATCATTTTGCCTTTGTTCCTGTCAATGTAATTACCACAAACTGACCCTTTAACAGCCATTAGATGACAATCTGTCTTAATTGGAGTTAAATTATCTTAATTTCAGGAGCAAGACCATGCCTCCAAACATGCCCCTTCCTTCCTTGTCTCATCTCTATATGACCCCCCCAGTTCTACAAGCTGTTCATTCACGTTTTCGTGCCCCACCGTCCCTCCCCTTGTTTAAATCTTTTCACTTCTTTACTTCTCATTAGGGGATCTGCCAGGCCCGGGAGATCCCTACGTCCCCAAACCACAGCTCAATTCTCGATTAAGCCATTCGCCTTTATCTACTAAAAAATGCTGCCAGACCTTAAATGAGGACATGGGTCCAGCTAGTGAAATGTTTTTACAGGCATTACTGTAAAACTGTATTTTAGGATACTGGAAAATAATAACTTGTCTCTTTTTGTATGTAGGTATAAGATTATTTTTTTAATTTGTCTCACACACAGACACACACACACACACACAAATAATATATGCAGATATTCAGTAAAAGGAACTCTGACTTGTTAAGAGTCTTGAACAAAGAGTTCATGTTGGAAATCACAGTGCAAACTGAAAAAGAAATGGTTTTAATTCAACACTCAGTTAGCCAAGAATCATTTCCTGGCTTTTCTACACAGAAACCTCTCCTTTGACCAGCTCAGAAAAAGCCTGTTGTAAGTTTTCCACACCTACTGCTGTTTCAATAAGAAGGAGCATGTTGGAGCTGATAGCCTCTGGAGGAAAGCTACTGCATCATCCAGTTTCTCAACCTCACCACTATTGCCCCGAGTGTGGGTCAAAGGTCAATAATAGAGCAATTGCAAGCAGAACATGAAATCCAAGTAGTGCCTGTGTGAGAATAAACACTGGAAATGGTACAGCATGATACAAATCTCAGAAAAAGACTTACAGAAAGTATCCCTCCAGATAACATCACTGTGGATATGTGGTTATTACAGTGAGTGGTCAGAGAGCACTGACTGAAACAAACTCCCCAGCAAATAGTTTTGACATGGAAATATCAGACAAGTCGAAAATTGACTCTTTAATTTGTTACGTGTAAGGGGATCACCAAAGGATGCATTATTTATGCAACAGCACATCATGAATCAAAGCAGGGATACTCACGCTTTGTTGATAGGAGCAGTCAGACTCAAACGTGATTTAACG
Organism: Neolamprologus brichardi; assembly: GCF_056152115.1. NCBI lineage: Eukaryota > Metazoa > Chordata > Actinopteri > Cichliformes > Cichlidae > Neolamprologus > Neolamprologus brichardi. Next base: position 27,625,003 of record NC_142124.1, on the reverse strand, counting down.
GTTATAAATTCACAGTTTTTTCATCTATTCCCATTTAGCTTTTTAACACCAAAACATCCTTACACGTTCTCTCTGGAAAGCAACAGCTCCTTGTGTGGAACGTTCACAGCTGCCAGCCTGTGAATGCTCAATTGATGGGTCTTTGTCTTCTCTGTCACACTCGAGGGGATTGAAATTTCTCGTGTGAAATGATATTTGAGGTGATTAAAGGGAGTCATTCCATGGAGCTGACAGTTCTAATGGAGAGAGAGCAAAATCTGCCAGTCCGGTCCTAATAGCGAGACAAGCTTTGTGACAGCCGCCGGAGGAGCTCAGAAATGCTCTGCTCTCGGGACAAAGTGCCGAGAAAGGCATGCCCTCTGATTCCGTTGTCAAAACTGCTGTTTGTTTAGTTGTTCGTGATGTATGAAGGAGCGAAAGACAGACAGAAAAATGGAATGCAGCTGTTTAGTCTTTTGGCACAAGGTATCAGATATAAGCACATAGCTAGTGATCAGAAATATACTGCAGAAAGAGCTGCTCAGAATTGGAATGGTGTTTGGGATAGTTAACTTCTTAACTTTGTTCCTACTTCAGTAAAGACTTTGGAAAAAAAAAAAAGAAGAAATGAAGACAAACCTGATAGCAAAGCAACTTTGCTGTGAATGCGAATCAAAACTGGAGCACAATGTAGTAGGTCACGTGTCCCCTTTCCCTGCACACTTTAGTTACAGTCAGGTGACTTTAGTTAATATGAAGAGAGGGAAATACGTAGAGTCCTCTACGCCATCACCAGTGTGTGAATGGGTGGATGACTGGTTGTGTAAAGCGCTTTGGGGTCCTTAGGGATTAGTAAAAGCGCTATACAAATACAGGCCATTTACCATAAAACTTTTTATAAGTGGAAATCTTACAAAAAAAAAAAAACCACAACCTTCCACTGTCATTGCATAAGAAAGTGCAAACTGGCCAGGCCACAAACAACTTCCTGTTACTGCTAGTGTGGTGGCGCGAAGCAGGGATAACCAGGGAAGGTGACTAAGGGATGTTGACAACAGGTAGGTACACCCCAGGAAAGATTTTTATAGCCAATGTAGATGTTACACTAGCTATCAAAGCCCACAGGCTCGTTATTAACAGCACAGGTGAGGAAGATCAGTTTTACAAATCAAAATTTATTAAGAAAAACTACTAAAAGCATAGAACTGTAAGATCAGAGAAATTCTTAGGGTAGCAGGGCTGAGATTGCAAGACTGTTAATTAAAACACTTTAATAACAAACAATGATTAAAACGACAAGGCTCGCTGCCACGGTGCTACCCTAGTAAAACAACAACTCAATAAAATAACTAAACAAGAATGGTGGAGACCGGCCACTTGAGGAGGCAACCTACAGGGAGGAGTGCCCAAGGGTGCCGTCAATTACTCACCCGTGTAGTTCCACTGCAAACCTCACTGTCACTCACACTGAAATCTAAATGGTGCAATCTACCCATGCCTGGTGTGTACACTCATGCATCGGGGGGGGATTCCACCTCACGTGCCTAGCCCCTCAACAAGCGGCCGCACCTCCACTAAAGCAACAAAACAACAAAGCATCAAACGTTAAACAAATTAGTAAAACAGATATACATAAAACAAATACACCCTAAGTTACAGTTCTTTATAAAAGCATGATTAAAATAAATAAAACAACTCCGAGTAAAAGACCATAAAACCAGGAGTCAGTCAAGGCCAGTCCATAAACGTTTGTAAGATGACAACAGCCACAAGAAGACACAACAAAACAAAACAGCACAAGACAGCAGCAGTATGGTACAATCCTGTAACAAAAGAGGGAAACAGTCGTTAAGGTCCACCCTACCTACTATATGCCACATTATAACAAACACAAGAGTCCCACTTACCACTCTCTAAAGGGGAATACTACAATGAACAGCTTTCCTAAAGAAAGCAAACCACTCTGTAATGCTTAACCACGTGACACTCTTGGCCACCTTGGATGGGAAAAGACTGCCAGATGCCGCAGTGCAGTAGTGAAGTGCAGCTGTTTCTTATAAGGTTGCTAATTATCAGCTGGGAAGGTGTGGATGTTAGTGCTGCATTCGCAGACACCACGTAAAATCCTTCCCCAAAGTCTACTTCACTACACTAGCGCAACATTATTTGTTTTTGTGACCATCTGCAAAGACAACATCCTGACACAAAATTGGTAGGGAGGAATTCCTGATCCACAATGATAAAGCTAAGTGCAGCCAGAGTCTGATCTTCAGCATGTAAAAGCAGTAATTAGCAGTTAGGCTTGCAGCACTGTAGCACACATTTTCTAACTGTACCTCTTTCAATCAGTATTTTTGGGGTGGTCTTCACCAACTTTGCTGTCAGTTTCATGTTAATACTTAATGCTAAAGAAAGGTCTTTGTGTGTGTCCTCGTCATTGATGTGTCAGCATGTGGGACTGTAGCCTAAGTTTTAAATTGATAGCTGATAATTATGTTGCATTGCATCTCAACATCATCTCCTGCTTCCGAGCACGTGGGCTGGCTTCAAGAATGACTTGTTTTGTGAAGTCCTGTGTATACACACCAGTTCCAGATGGCACACCCAGTCATTTACCACCCACTCTCCTCCACATCATTACAGCAGTCCAAGTGGTAGCAACTTTGTGATCTCTCCTTATAAATTATACAATGCTGTGAAAAAAGTATTTCCCCCCATTCTGATTTCTTTGTTTTTCTTTGCCACACTTACACATTTCAGATGATCAAACAAATGACCATAACCAAGTTTTTACCTTTTTCACACTGGGCCAGGTGGGTGTGGATAGTTTTTCCCCCCCTTAATAAGTGAAATCATCATTTAAAAACACTGCATTTTGCATTTCATCGAGTTATCTCTGTCTAACGTTAAAGTTTGTCTGATCGTCGGAAGCCTCTAAATGTGCCAAATGAGCAAAAAACTAAGGAATCAAGAAGAGGGCATGTCATTTTACACAGCACTATATATATAAGCAGGATGATGTTACTCACTGGTTATTCCCTTATGAAGCATTGAGCAGAGTATTTTTGCAGTCACATTCTCAGTGTTTTGAAATTGGATGTTATGAAAGAATGGAGTGGATGTAAAGCGAGAAACTGATTGACCGTGAGTGCTCACTGGCTGGTGACTTGTGAGTGACAAGTCGTTAACCAGTGAGCACATTATTGTTTATCCTTTCAAGCACGTCTGTGATCTGAGTTTGCTTTTTAGAGCTGGAAACCATCTCCATCTGTTATATACAGTCTATATTTTTCACCGTTACCTCAGTGTTGTGCATTATGGTATATCTCTCCAGTGTGTAAGCAGCATCTCAGGGTCCTGGTCTCTCTGGAAACTCTCCACCTCTCCCCGTGACACCTTTTTTTCAGGGTGGGGGGTTAAGTTCCGATCATCTTGCGGGTGTTACATTTCTGTAACACCCGCTGCTCAGAACATCGCCTTCTGTACCTGCCATTCGCAGACCCTGTGTTGTTGTGTTGTTGATGAGACAATACCAGCAGAAATGGCACAAACTTGGCAAAAATGGGTTGAGGATTTAGTTCTTCTTAACAAGTTTAGTATTAGTAGATGTGTCACACCCAAAGGATTTGGGGAGGTAAAAAGTGCACAGCTGCATCACTTTTGTGATGACAGTGAAACTGGGTATGGTGCTGTATCATATCTTAGGCTATCTAATAGCAAGCAGGAAGTGTGTGTTTCCTTTATTATGGGTAAAGCAAGGGTGGCGCCGTTAAAACAAGTCACCATCCCACGTCTTGAGCTGGCTGCTGCAGTTTTAGCTGTGCGCTTGGACAAAATGCTATCAGTTGAACTTAAGCTTAATCTGAGTGAATCAGTCTTTTGGTCTGACAGCATAACTGTTACAGTACATTGCAAACACAACCACATGGTTCAAAACATATGTAGCTAATAGAGTTTCCATCATTCATGCTTTGACAAAAGTTCAGCAGTGGAGGTACATTAGTTCAAAGCTGAATCCAGCTGATGCAGCCTCTCGAGGAATGACGGTTGGCTGTTTCCTGAAATCTTCCACCTGGATCAGTGGTCCAGAATTTCTCAGTAAACCTGTTGTTCACTGGCCAGTAGGCAAAAATTATGTATCTGTCCATTTGGAAGCTGACCCAGAAATAAAAGGGGAGGGCCTGATGTGTGCAGCTGTGCTGAAAGAAGATGTGTGTCACACTACTAAGCTGCTGATGTACTTCTCCAGCTGGACAAAATTAAAAAGGTGTGTGGCATGAATCCTATAAGTAAAAGAAAGACTTAAACTGCAAACAACGCTGGACACGCACCGTGGAAATCAAATATGTGCTAAAGAAGATGGGAACACTCTGCTCAAAACTGATGATTTGTCCAAGGCTGAGGAGGCTATAGTGAGCTTTGTGCAGAGAAAACATTATGCTGATGAAATGACTGCCCTAAACTCCGGCACTGTAAGGAAGTCAAGTCATCTGTATAAGCTTGATCCTGTTGTTACTAATGGTGTCTTGAGAGTGGGTGGAAGACTGAGCAAAGCAGATTTACCCGAGGAAACAAAACATCCTGCAATTTTGCCAAAAGAAAGCCATGTTTCAAAGCTTATTCCTCAACATATTCATGAAAAGGTTGGTCACACAGGAAGAAATCACATGCTTTCAACCCTTCGCCATCAATACTGGATCCCTCATGCTAATTCAGCAGCTAGAAAAATAATCAAAGACTGTAAAGTGTGTCAAAGACAACGGCAAAAGCCAGGTGAGCAGAAAATGTCTGATCTTCCTATTGACAGAATCTCAGCTGATCTTCCACCATTTACTTATGTTGGTGTTGATTATTTTGGACCAATAGAAGTAAAGAGAGGCAGGAGTCTTGTTAAGAGGTATGGAGTTCTTTTCACATGCCTAACCTGTTGTGCAGTTCACCTTGAGGTGGCACATTCTCTTGATACAGGTTCCTGCATTAATGCCATGAGGAGATTCATCTGCCGCAGAGGACAAGTCAAGGAAATCCGGTCAGACAATGGAACCAACTTTGTCAGCTCAAATCGTGAGTTAAAACAAGCTATGTTAGAGCTAAACCAAAGTAAAATCCAAAAAGGTTTAGCACAGGATGGCATAAAGTGGACCTTTAACCCGCCTTATGGGGCCCATCATGGTGGAGTATGGGAGCGCTTGGTGCAAGAAGTAAAGAGAATATTATGCTCTATCACAAACCAGCAAGTACTAGATGATGAAACCTTACATACAGTTTTGTGTGAAGTGGAAGCTAGACTGAATGACTGCCCAATCACAACTTCTTCTGATGATCCCAATGATGTAGAAGCTCTTACTCCAAATCACTTGCTCCAGTTAAAAGGCAAACCTGTGCTGCCACCAGGTTTATTCAAAAAAGAGGACCTGTATCTGCGAAGACGATGGAAACAAGCCCAGTATATTGTGGATCTGTTCTGGAAAAGGTGGGTGAAAGAATACCTTCCTATGTTGCAGGAACGACAGAAATGGAACAAGATTAGTAGGAACTTTTGCATTGGTGATGTTGTGCTTATTGTTGATGGAGCTGCACCAAGAAATTCTTGGCCCATTGGCCGCATCACTGAAACCATGGCCGATGCACACGTACTAGTTCGCTGTGTTCGAGTTAAGACACAAACAAATGAGCTGGAGAGGCCAATCAACAAAATATGTCTCCTGGTGGAGGCCATCTAGAGGAAACAATGAATATTTGCCTCCAACTGAGCCAAGTTCTGGAACCTCTGGCTCTACATTCACACTGACACTCATTTTGCTCTACACTCCATTATGCAACATACACCTTTTTTCAATACACACAAAGTAAACACATAAACAACAAAGACTTGAAATCATAGAACAATGACTTTTTTTGATTTTTGTTTGTTTTTATGAAGACATGGATTACTGAAGAAAATTATCGGTATTGCTCTTTGTGATGGCCACTCAGACAGATATAATTCATGTTACGCAGCAATTAGGGGCCGGAATGTTGTGGTCATTTTTGTTGAATGTTTATAAAACGCAATTTGTATTCATTTTTGTTTTTTCTTTAAAGTTGTAAGAATATGCTGACCTAGTTTTGTTATGTAAATTTGTGATTCATTTTATTGGAAAAGGTTTTGGAAAGTGATTGGTTTATTGGCTTATGGACCCTCCCATTAATCAGGGGATTAAGAGCACCCTGGAGGGGTGTGGTAAGGATGTTTTTTTTTGTTTGCCAAATGTCTGATGATTTTTGACCACTTTTGAAGTTGTTAAAGCAAATTAAGTTAACTTTCGTTTAATTTTAAGTTGTAAGAAGTTATTTGGTTGATTTTTTTGTTTATAATTTTGCACGAAATAAACGGCATATGATTTTTAAACAATGGAGTCAGAAGTGTGTTCTAAAACAAACCTCCCAGTGCCACCCATGGCCTTTTCTTGGACTTTTTTAGTGTTTGGAACATAAAAGGCCGTGACACCCTGCTTCCAGTGTGACTGACTGAAAAAGATGTTTCCCAGTTCCGGTAGAGCACTGCGATGCCAATTACCCCCTTTTTCATCCAGCACGTCCATCCCTTTTTTTTTTCTTTTTTTTTTTTTGCAGTTAACAGAAAATAATAGCTTTGTGTGAGAGTGATAACGGTGGGATTCCCCAGAGGGATGTAATGCACCAGAGATCGTTTTATCCTCTCAGTTCCTCATCTGATATAGATCAGGTCTTAATTCCTGGACTATCACTCCTGGATTTTGTTTAACATTGTATTTGAGGATTTGCAAATTAATTACCCCTCATGTGCTACATTCTTATTTTTTGCAGGTTTTTCACATTAAAGCTTTCCTTTGGTATTTGCATGTTCAAACATTGAATTATGAAAAAGAGAAGCCTTCTCTGAACCTTCACATCTGATATTAACTCCCAGGAACAGTGCTCGGGAGGTATTTCATTTTCACAGGTGACTCTATAAATTCTTTTTTTGTTTTTGTTTTTTTTGTCCTTGTTTCACTTTCTACGACTGTTTCAAAAAGATTTTTTTGACATCATAATTCCTGATCGATAGAGTACATAAGCCTTGATTATGCTGCATTTATACAAGTTGTGCAGCTTGTAGTTTCAAAGAGGTGAACTGCATGGCACAAAGGAAACCAACAGACTAGATACCACAACACTGCTGCCATTCAACAATTGTTTAATAATGCGACTGTGATGACTAAGAGAAACAAATGGAAACAAAAGACACGGGAACCCTTGCTACAACAAACAAAAGAAGAAGACCATGAACACAACCCATACTTAAAAATCAAAAGCATAACATGGAAGTGAGGGAAGAGGGGGAGACAGAGCCATCAAGACATCACTCCATATTTACTTTGCATTCACTTTCTGAGGTAGGGAAATTGTCTTCTTATTCTAGCTGTTAAGCTGATAATTAAATGATTAAACTGATTTGAGTGCAAACTTGATTGTAAGTTTCTATAAAACCTAGGAGCGAAAGTTTAGTTTGCTTAAATAGCAAGACTTCTAATCATAGCAATTATTCCTGATGGTTGTTTTCCTGTTTCACAGAAAAAGTACATTTCTTTTCCAGATAGCTTTAAATTGGATCTGTTACTTGTTCTTTTCTGTCATAAATATATTGAAATATACTATTTTGTTGTTGTATGCTCATACAGTAAATGTGGCCAAAGGTCCCATTGATGACTTACGTTTATGTAAAGGCTAGGCTGCTCTAAACATATCTGTCCATAGAGGATTGAAAACGTGTTTGTCCCTTCCGTTGATATTGTTACTCTGCCTTGCAACGCCATCAAGGACGGTCCCAAGCCCAGATGTAAAAGGAGGAGGGTGGTCGCCTTGCCGAAGCAACCAGAACCGACCAATCGGGAAAACTAGGCTTGAAACCCTGGAATCTCAACAATCAGCTTTATCGACCAATGCTACCGCATCCGGGGCAGCCAAAGCGCCAGCGCTGGGGACCCAGGGCGCTGGTGGGAAATGGACTACTGGCCATCGACTCCATCGACTCATGCCCAAGACGCCAATCAACGTTGCAACGTGGAACGTCAGAACTGGTCACCATGTTGGGCAGAAGGAGATTATCGCCCGTGAACTTTCGAAACTCAGCGCCTTGATAACGGCCCTATTGGAACTTCGGCTGACTGGATCTGGCACCTTTGCCGTCGAAGTGCCGGCCATGGACGAGAAGATGACGTTGTATTACTCAGGTGGCGAAAAAAAGAGAAGCCGGAGTTGGCTTCATGGTGCACCATCGGTTCTCTGTGAGCATCGTCGCCTTTCAACCTATATACGACTGTATCGCCGTCCTAACTGTTGACAATATGATCAAGCTACACGTCATCGCGGTCTACGCGCCAACCGAAATGAACTCCGACGCATCCAAAGATTAATTCTATGATCGCCTGCAAGACGTCCTGGACTCCCTACCTCAAACCGACATGATCATGGTCACCGGCGACATGAACGCCCACGTCGGCATCGACCGCACTGGCTGGGAATAAACGATGGGAAAGTTCGGCCATGGAGAAATGAACGACAATGGACTGCGATTGTTGTCATTAACCTCAACTGGTCCTCGGGAACACGCTATTCCAACACTCGCTCAAGCACCGTCTGACATGGCGCAACCCAAGAGGAAATGACTCGGGGCTACTCGACTACATGCTCATCAACACCCGGTTCCGATTGTCCTTGCAAGATGTCCGGGCTACGGCTCTGATCACTATCTCATCCGCGCCCGAGTGCGCATGAAGCTCCAACGAGCGAAGAAGCCGACACCAATTCAATTCCAAATACCAATACCAATTCCAGATCGCATATTCGAACCGCTTTTCCCTCCTCCCCCTGAGCGATGACGCTGACGAAGAAGAGCAAACAATATTGGAAGCCATCTTGGACTGCGCCAAGCTGCTGGGCCTACCCACCCGATGTCGCACACAATTGTAGATCTCGGACGAGTGTCTCGACCTGGTCATTGAACGCAAGAAGGCCAAGCTAACCAACTTCGAAAAGAATCATCAGCTAAACCATGAGGTGTGACCGATGGCTCACCAGCAACCGTCCACCTCGAAGGTGTGCAGATCGAACAAGTCCAACAATTCAAATATCTGGGGTCCCTCGTTGAGGAGAAGAAAGTGGCGGCAGCGTTCGCTTCCCTGCGCTGGTGCGTCTGGAAGAAGAGCAACATCTCACTTGCGACAAAGATCCACCTTTACCGAACCCTGATTCTGCCCATTCTACTCTACGGCATGGAGATGTGGGCAATGCTCAAACATGACCTGAGCAAGCTAGAAGTTTTCCAAATGTGTTGCCTTCGATGCATTCTCGGCATTTCCGTTGGCGACCATCATTCAAATGACACCCTCCTTACCAGCTGCGGCAGCCAACCGACGATAGGCGACCTAATCCAGTGCTGCAGACTCCGATGGTTTGGCCACGTTTGTCGAATGGACCTGAGCCGCTATCCCCATGGCCTACTCTGGTTGACCCGCCCCGCCGATTCGAGGGTGCAGCAAAATGCACCAAAGAAGACATGGACGAAACAAATTGAGGATGATTTGAAGGCCCATTGACTCGATCTCGAGCAGGCAAGAACCATCGCCTTAGATCAAAAAGTGTGGAAGATCATCGTTGGTCAAGCAAGAGAACCTGCGGCACCTATAGCAGCGTACTGGTTGCGCAGTCGACAACTGCCGCCAGACGCCCACTAAGGACGAGAGAGAGAGAGACTCTGCTACACTTCAGATCATCAAACAAATTGTAACATTAGACAAAGATAAAACCAGTAAATTCAAAATACAGTTTTTAAGAGAGTACGGTATAGCCGAGGACCATCGGAGATGTTCTGCCACAACTGTGTAATGTTGTCATTTCGTGACAGATCAGTCATAGCAAGCGCTGCAGGGTCCATCAAACATGGCAGCCCATAATCACATGAGATGGACGATGCTACCATGTATGGCTTTAGATAGTCAGGATCAGTTTTAACTTAGACTAATAACTTATGGTCTACAGCTTTCTCTGTATTATTGTAGGGCCATTACCTTACAATATAAAGCACCTTGGGGGGATTATTGTGATTTAGCACTGAAAAAATAAACCGGAATTGAAACTATCAATGAGGTTGTGCTGGTGTGCTGAAGTCTCATAGACGCCATGCTAAGTTTATCACCATCACCATCTTAGCTTGTTGTTGCTCCCCCTGGCCTGTGGTGACTTTTATTTTCTTAATGTGTTTCATGCACGACAAACTCTGATGCTGGGAACCTTTGCAAATAAGTGTGTACCACCCTGCTGAGGCCGTCGGTCCACCGAGGTTATGTGTTACTCTCACAGAGTACGAGGTCAGTCCTGCTGATACTTCTTGTTTAGGAGTGGTATGCCGACATGACATGTTATTGTCACACTTGACTTCACCTGTGCCACATCATCCTGTGTCCGTGTGTGTGTGCCCTCCCTCAGTCTTTGTCAGGCTCTTGTGTTCCTGCTGGCTCTTGTTGTTTTGTAGATTGTAATACTTAACTGAATCTTGCAGTGATTTTTTTTTTTATCAGCTCTAGTAGTTACAGAATAAAGGTCTGTGTTTATCCACCTACCTGCCAGCCCCCATATTCTTTTCCCTTTGTGACAATAATGGTGACATATTTGGCATATTTGGCAGCCACATATCTTTGGAGGATAGTTTAAAACTTTCCAGGCTCCAGTATGCTTCAGTATGTGTCAGGTTCATGGCTTCTGGTAACCCCGGTATTCTTCCACTCCATTTAGTTTAATTAATCATCTTTATAGTAGCTATCAAAACTGGTGTGCTCCAAACTGCTTACTTGGATTTCCAACCTGCTGTCCTCCATAAAGAATGAATGAAGTCAAAGCAGTAACTCGAGACACTTAAGCAGGTTAGCTCCTTGTGTTTAAGTGCTGCTAAATAGTGAATTCCAAGTAATGATTTTCCTTCCCCTGAAATGAATATGTAGCTTTACAAATACAGCCTTTCAGCTACTATCATCTTATCACCCCACTACAGGGCATGCCCTGGTAGGTGACTTTGTTATCAAGACACACTGCAGTGAGTCAGCTGCTTGGTGTTTAGCTGATATTGACGTCCATTGAAACTGTGACCTTCTTGTCACCTCTTTATTACAGGATGACCTCTATGCTGCCGGGCCACTTGTGAAAACCTTACTTGTTAATAATACGATTATTAGGACCCCTTCTCTAGGATATGTCACTCCTGTCTTTACAATTGATTTGTCTTTTCCATGCAGAGCACTTTTTTTTTGTCTTCACGTATTTGTCACACTCATCACCCCACACTCCCCCTTCAACCCTGATAAGGACAAGTTAAAGAGGTTGGATGGATACATACATATACATAGTTTAAGTTTAAAGTTCTACATTTTTTTAAGTAAAAAAAACTGCTGGGAGTGAGAGCAGACTATCAGCCTCATGTTTTGAAAGATTTCCCTATTATATTTCTCTTGGTTTTGAGAAGCGCTAAACAAAGAAAGAGATTCTCCTAGAATGAAATGACAAAATATGTATTTTTCAGAATATTCCCCCATGCCTCAAATTAAGGAATGACATTCCAGTAACTTAAACTGACAAGGTGAAACTACAATGCTCATACAAAGGGGGTAAAAAGCTATTGACAGGGATGATAAATTAAGATGTTACTGCATTCACTTATTTTCATATGTTTTATAGATTGGAAGAAAGTTTTGATCACAGGAAATGGAACTGAGAAGGAGGGGAAGTTGAACTAGTTCCCCCCCTGGTTGCTTAAGCCATTAGTTGCAGTGATGATGGATGAAAGATAATGTTGAAAGGGCTGAGCAGAGGATTTACCTGCCTGGCCTAGACAGCTGATCTGTGGGGATGAAGAAGACTGCTGTTAGCCAAATCCTTTATCTCCTTTATACCACAACACCTTGGAAAAGCAAGTAAAGAACATGCTTGTCAGAGATATACCAACACTACAGGTTTTGTCCATTTCTCTCTGTGTAAATGTTGAAATTGGAAGAAATCAAATAAAGTCATTTTACAGAGAATTTGCTATTTAGGTTTGGGTATCCTTTTTTCCATTTAATAAATGAAATTAATTATTTCATTTATTAAATTGATTAAATTATTTCTATTTACTAGGGTCATCTTTGTCTAATATTACAATTGGTTTGATGATCTGAAATATAAATATGTGACAAATATACAAAATATACTGTCTGGATATTTTGTCAGAGAACAGAAGTGAACGGCCACACTGCTTCTAGCTGAAGGCAACAGGAACTCAAGTTTGAGGCCCTTTCTACCATGGTGAACACCGTGTGCATTCCTTTGTGACCACAGTGTACCCATCTCCTTATGAGTGCTTCTAGCAGGAACACTCATGTCACAGAGCTCAGATCATCACAAACTGGTTTCTTGACCACTGAAAATGAGTTTGATCTGCTCAAGGGGCCTCCACAGTCACCAGATCTCAATCCAATAAAGCACACTTGGAATGTGGAGACTCTAACAAGGTGTAACTCAGAGGTTCCCAAAGTGTGGGGCCCACCCCCTAGGGGGGGTGCAGAGCCATTGCGGGGGGCGGGGGGCGGTATGAAAAGAAAAAAAAGAATGCTTGGACACTGCTAGCATAATTTACAGGTTTTTGACGGGGCTTCCACACAAACGCAAAGCAGGAGATTATTTTTCTTGGAAAACAAAGGCAGAGGGGGCTCTAGTGTCACGGGGTGGAAAGGGACAAGTTACCTAGGGTTTTTTATTGTGCATGTTTTGCTGTGTTTTACTTTTTTAATATTTGAATATTGTACAGTGTTTTATTTATATGAGTTTTATTGTATGTTTTTATGGTATTCATTGGTGACTTGTCCTGGAAAGACTCCGCCCTCCCTGATTATGAGCCTGACACACCTGGGAGGTCCCAGAGGCCAATAAGAGGGCCTGGAAGACCACGGAGAGAGAGGCTTGAGATACAGAGGCATGGGAGATGAGGTGGCAAAAATGGTGGAGTGAAAAGTGTCAGGCGTTGGCGGCCGCAAGCCCGGACGGGGGGCGGTGAAGGTTGCCGTGCAGGACTTGGGAGGAGATGACGCTAGCGAGCAGAGAAGTGGAGGGAGCTGTTGTGCTGCTAGAATAACTGGAGGCCAGATCACGGTGGGGAATCAGTGGCCAGAGGGACAGCGCCCTACCTCCCACGGCGAGACGGGCTGGTGCCGGTTGGCGTGCTATAGGAAAGCGGCGGGCAGAGTTAAGAGCTCTGCCCATCCGGGGTAGGTCTCGCGACTTATCCCACTATAATCAACAGTAGCCACTATAAAGAATAGTGACTGTCGCTGCCACTCCGGAGCGGAAACGCTGACAGGACGGCGAGGACGCCGCCGGGTTTTTCCTTGTCCACTCCAATTGGCTGGATTTTTAACTTTTAGTGAGTTTTACACTGTGGCGGACGCCACTGGACTTTTAATGTTTATGTTTTATTGATTTTTATTGTGAGTTTTCCCTGGCCAGGGTTGTTCCTTTTACATTTTTAACTGTTTTGGTATAATAAATTATATTTTATGAGCCATTTTTTAATTCAGCGCATTCCCTTGGCTGCTCCACTGCTCCGTCCGTTTTTGAGGAGGGTTTCCCTTCTAGAATAACACCTGTGTTAAATCACAATCACATTGCCCCGTTACACTAGCAAAAAAAGTTTGGGAACCACTGGTGTATCTCATAAATTGTCTAGTGTGTGTATAGACAAACAGACATACAGACAGATAAATCAGACTAGATGTCATCATAGGTAATTAAGAAAAGCATTCAGGATTCAGGCTATCACAACACAACATGAGACTCAAGCCCATGCTATGCGACATTTAGAGAATATTGGAGAATACTGAGAGCAGCCTGGGGCTGTGTGGTGGTTGCTGATGCTATCATTGTTCTTGTGCTTAATCGCTGTGGCTAATGACAGGAAATGAAATCACCCACTGAAGACCAACGTGCTTCCCACAGAATAATTACCGCTGTTGACCTTGTGCCTTTCTCTGGTATGTAAGTGCACTATGAGAACACTCACCACACATTCAGTCAATACATACTGTAGCATGAGCTACTTAAGGCTGCTCTATTAAGCTCTTATTCATTACACAGAAATAACAACAACAAAAAAGATGAAAACTGAGCCACTGACTACATGTTGCACTTGCTGCCAGTTAAGCAAAAAAATGAAAATGATTTATCTGCTTTGGCATTAGCTATCAGTTGTGTTTAGAATTGCTTATGAGAGCAAAAACAAGCATTTGTAAAGACAATGTTATAGTCTGCCATAGCACAAAGCCTAATGGAACATGTCAGTGTATGAATATTTCAGAATTTCCCTCGCGTTTACTCAGGTATTGATTGTGCTTTCACAGTACTTGTCATCGTTTTTGTTATTAAAGCAGTCTGCGGACTTGTTTTTTTTTTTTTTTTACTGTGGTTTCACTTTATGTCGTTTTCTATGCAAAATCCCCGGTTCACAGGAACACGAGTGCAGCCTCGGTAACTGTGAGTGGAGATGATCGAGTGCCTCTCAGTCCCAGTTTTACACACATGAGACTGTTATCAATCATCTCATCTAAAGCAAGAAAGTAAAGAAACATATTTCCCAAACCTGTCAGAACTATTCCTTAAGGTAAAGCACTGACGAAGCAGCATGGAGAAATCCCATTTAAAGCCAGTTTACCTGCTGCGAGTCAGACCCTGACAGTGCCCCTTTACACTGCACAGGCTCTGACGGCAGCTCCAACCTCAGCTTCTTTGGACGACTTGGGTGTGTGTGTTTGGGAGTATGTTTGTGTGTGTCTTGACCTTGGGAGCCCTGCAGGGTACCATTGATTTGTTTACCTGCGCGCTGCTGACAGTTTCTCATTAGGTTTCTTTTGCTCAACACTTCCAGGACAGGAGACCAGAGTCTGCACATCACAGCCGACGATGCATGATCAATGCGGCTGATAGATTGGCACTGGCAATATCATTTGTGTTGAATGACTCTTTAATGGACGCAAGCGCTCCATTTAGTGGCCACAATAAGGCGCCTTTTTATGTCTGAAGCGGCATTGTGGGTCTCTATGAGGAAGCAAACAATATGCTGAAAGGAGAGCTTTGTTAAAATTACTCTGGAAGACAAGCGTGGCTGCAGGAGGAATTGTGCTTTATTCCTCTGTTATTAGGGGGTATTTGCAAAGTGTATAAGAGAAAATGCAATTTAGCATTACAAAAGCTTTTTGGCACTGCAGAGCATCAATGCAGCTTGTAGAACCTCTTAAGAGGAGGACATAGAGGATAAATAAAGAAGAAGGGGCAGCACAGTGACATAAAAAAACCCATTTCCTCTCTTTGCGCACCTCTTCTAATTCCTCCCTCATTTTCTAGTTACGCATTAAAATGATTTTCTCCAACTACCCGCTATTTTGGATTTAAACACAAGACCGGTCTATCTCTATAATGATGCTTTTACCAAAGCACAATATGCACTGAAGGGTGTGTGTGTATATGTGTGTAGAAGGGGGAGTGCTGATAAATTAAGCAAAAACCCCCACAGCAAAGCTTTACAGCAATTAGTCCGCCTTTAAGCGCAGACATGCATTCCTTGCTCTTATAGGGCTTTAATTCCATCCCACCTCCCTTTTCTTAATGATGAGGATCTCTTTTTCTCACATTGTTTGCTAAAACGGGCACAAGGAGGCAGTGTTGCTGCTCTCCTGCCAAACCACTGCTGAGGGAATCCACCCTTTTGAGGTGCTAAAAGTGCCCCCTCTATTTGCCATATCCAAATTTAAGTAGAAAGTTAAGATCCCCACCACTAACACCACCCAAGGCTCTGAAACCCCCCACCTCACTTTCCTCTCCTGACACGAAGTGACACCGCAATTAACTTGAGGACAAATCAAAGTCTAATTACTTCCTCAGGTGACAAGCCGAACATCTCCACCCAAAACCGTGACGGCTCCCTCTCCCTGGAAAGAAATTTTAAGAAGACTGAAAGCTGACAAGACACTGAAATCAATAAACATTTGCTGTCTCCGGCTCTGATGAACTCTTCTTGTTAAGAAAGAGAGAAAGAGAAAAGAAAGAAAGAAAGAAAGAAAGAAAGAAAGAAAGAAAGAAAGAAAGAAAGAAAACGCTGACCCTGAAAGCAGAAGACTGCAGATGTAATAGTATGGGTGCATGTAGCATTTATGACGCCCCGGGGCGCTGCACAGCCTGTCTAGGTGTAGCAGTCCGACATCATATTTAGTGGGCTGGGACGGGCTGGCGGGCCAGCCATTCTCTAATGATCAAAATAACACTTTGTCAATGTAATAGCCCGCTGTTGTTCATTCTTTACACCCGCCTGACAGAGCATTCCTCACAGCTTTGCTTACACCCCGCCCTGCTGCCCGTTTAGTTGCCCGTGACTTCTGTAGAAGGGGGTCCCTCCAACACCACCATAAACCATGATTATTTTCATTGGAGCTGATGTGTTGCGATCACTTACAGCACTGAGCTCCCTTTCGATAAAAAAATGTAAAAACATTAAATAAATAAATAAATAAATTTTTAAAAAAGCCAGCATCTCCAGGTATAGGCCCTGGTAACTTTGGTCCAAACATCAACGGTAACGCCAGGCTTTGTTTAAGAAGACGGGGAGCAACAGATGGCAAGCATATCTATAAATAAGTCGCTCCTCTGAATAGGAGATTAGTGCATTTGAGCCGGTTTTTAATGGTCTCTGGGAGAGATTAAAAAGTAAGCTGATTCATAATGCATTTCTCTTTGCCGCGAATCACACATAAACGAGAGTCTGGGAAGAATCATAGCAGGAGGGGAGGGGTGACGGTGTGGTGGTGGAGAGGGCTCACATGTCTAAAGTGGGACGTTGCATGACGCATGCCTTCTTTGCGCCACTGCAGTTTCTCTACACGTTATCTGCGCGGTTGACTCCTAAGCTCGCAGACCTCAGCGTGCATATTTCTACCCATTCATTTTCACTGCGCGCTGTTTATTTTATAATCATTAATGCCCTGAGCGGTTATTCCAGAGCACAAATATCAAGCAATATATTAAAAAAAAGAAAAATAACCAATAGCGCATTCCAAAGTTCATGGAGAATATAAACGCTGATAAATATACATAAACCCATCTTGCTTTTAGCCTCTGGGTCACTTTTTCTCCAAGTTATTGAAATAGAATGGAGAGGGGAAGGGAAAAAAATTCTCAATTATATAACCAGTGCTGATCAGCCTACAGATAGCCGCCCACCTGAGGCTACCGCAGCATCCTCCACAAATATTGACAGAATTCTTATCTTTTTCTTTTTTCTTTTACCACTTTTTTTTCTTGAACAAATATGAAGCCTATGTGCAAATCCTGTTACCTTCCCATCTGTTCGAACACCGCACCGCACAAATTTCCTCACAAATACATTTTGGTATTCATTGTCATTGTGCGTGTTTCCAGGAACTGCTGGGCTCCATCTGATAAAAGTGGACGTATCTTTAGATATCTGCCGCCTGGATAAGCTCTGTATCTGCCATTTAATGTCGCTGGTGCCAGTTGTGTGGAGACTCATCAAGTTTGTCCGCAGGCCTTTTTTTGTGGCTGTGTTTTCTCAACAGCAGCAGCTCCTACTTATTTAATAAATTCATAATCACGCCCAGGAGAAACACATGGCTGACCTATAAGAAGGTGAATGGATTTTTTTTTAGAACTATTGACATGTTGTCCTTAACAAAGAGTCACGCTGTCCTAATCAATTGTTTAAATGAATAAAGAGCACATATCACCACGCAAGATGTTCCTGTATCTGCCCCGAATAGCCTCGCCTGTGTAGCCTTGAGTGACACCCACTGTTTTAATATATGAGCACTTTTCACGGGATTTAAACAGTCAAAAAAGCATCTGTGGAAATCTATTTTCATACATACATCCGTTGGGTGGATCTGTCAGCACTTATCAACAGTCATTTCTATGCCCACACCTTGTGTTTCTATTTCTAACGTGTGTGAGAGAAAGGCTTGGAAAACAAATATGTGCAGACTAGATTTATGCCCTTAAAACACAGTGACTCACTGTGTGTCTCTTACTCATTAAAGAGTTTACAGATATTGCCTTTAATGCTATTCCCCCAGCATATCTCATCACTTTGCAGCCACTGTTGTGTAGTGGCTTTTTAAATTCTGATTCGCAAGACTGAGAAAACGAGTCAGAAATAAATGCACTGCAAAAAAGTAGTGTCGAAAGCAGTGCAAGTTCAGAGTGTGTTACATCAAAAGTGCACATGATTGTTTGGTATTAAATAACTGATTTGCAAAGAGGGATTTTTTTTAGGATAGTTGCTCCAATGAAACTCATAATTGTACTTAATTGTGCAAAACTTTTGGTATAAAAATATACTAACATAAAAGGTTAATTAATGATTTATGGATGTATATTATTGCAGCTTTTATTACTACTAGGTAGCTTGGACTACAATACTACAATTTAAGTTAGATTTAAAATCTGCAAAAATCAATTCAATTTTATTCATACAACACCAAATCACAAGACGATTTGCCTGAGGGCGCTTCACATTGTAAGGTAAAGACCCTACAGTAATATGGAGGAAAAAAAAGACAGTCAGACAACCCACTATGAGCAAGCTGTTGGTGACAGTGGAAAGGAAAAACTTCCTTTTAACAGGAAGAAATCTCTAGCAGAACCATGCTCAGGGTGAGGCATCCATCTGCTGCAACTGGTTGGGGGTGAGGGGAAAGAGACAAAATGAAAAACTAAAGCTTTCCAATGCATGTGGAATATCCGCATCTAAAATATAACACTAAAATTGAATCATGTGGACATAAGCACTGGGCCACCTACACATTACACCCACAGAAGCTGTCATGAAGCGCCCACTTTTTGTGCTGATGTTAAAGCAAGAGAAGGTTTGGAACTTTTTGCTTACTGAGCCAGCAGAGTGTTGGTGACTTTTACAGTCCACAATATGCACAGCAGTGCTCAGTTACCTCACTCTGTAACTTTACCTGGTTCACCACTTCCTGGTTGAGTTGCCATGGTTTCTAAATCCTTCCACTTTGGAGTGATACCACTTTGGGCTGATCATAGAATATTTAGGAGGGAAGAAATTTCACACTTCTTGCATCCTACTAAAGTACTTCACTTGATTTGATTTGATTTGATTTCAGTGAGCTCTATAGACTGACTCCTTCTTTCACAAGTGCTTTCAAAGGCAGACTGCATTGCTAGGTGTGTGATTTTATACACTTGTGGAAGATTAAGAGGTGTGGCCCAATGTACAGATAGCACACTTCTACAAAGTACGAACACATTCAAACTGTACTGAGGATTTAAAGTTACCACTCTTTCTTTTCCTTATTTTGAATCACTCCCAATTCCATCACTGAGATATACATGATTCCTCTGGAAAAGGTTTGCAATGTGGGCTAAAACACATGTAAGCTCTTAAAATCCAGGAGCTTATATCAGTGATGGTGACACATTCACTTTTAATTGTCTCACTTATCCAAACAAAAGACCCAAAATGACTTGATATCAAAGAGAATTGTCATTGCTGTCTTTTGGTTCCCTCCTGGCTAGGCGTGCCATTTTGATGAGGTGGAAGGCTGCTGCCCCGCCATCCCATGTTCGGTGGCTTGCTGATCTCATGTTGTGCCTCAGTCTGGAAAGGATCCACTGCTCCATCCAGAACCAAAAGGGCACATTTGATCAAATTTGGGGTCTCTTTCTGGAAAACTTCTGTCTGTGTTAACAGGAATGTGAAGCTCAGTGATGTTGTAGCCAACTTCTGTGTGGTTCTTATGGAAAGGGTTGGTTAATATCATAATCCCTCCCGGGTTGTGGCTTTTGTTATTTTGTTTTGTTTCTTTCTGTTTTTTGTTTTTTTTGGTTTGTTTGTTTGTTTTTTCCTTTCTCTCATTGCTTGTTTGGTTAATATAAGAGAGGAAAACAATGTTCCAACATGAGAAGTCCTGTGTGTTGACTCAGCAGGCGTAATATTAAAAAATGAGAATAGCTGAGAATGCCTGAACCTGCCTGCGTTATATTCCAGTTTATGATGTGCTGTCACCTGGTGCATAAAAATTCACCAGAATGCAGGAAATGAAGTGTGTGATGTACACTTTGATGAACTTCAAATATAATGGATGTCTCCCTCTCTCTGGAGGAGCTCAGGAGATATTGTAGGTATAATACTGAATGGGGGTCCCATGGAGTACAAAAACTCCCCAAAATATACATTTGGTGAGGTAAACAACTTCTCAAAATGTTCATTGTGTTTTTGATAAAAGTGGCTGTGACATACTGGGTTTTATTTTTTTATTTTTATAGGTTTCAATTGCAGTAAAATGCATTTCTGTTAGTATTAGGGACATCACAACACCATGGGTTGCTTTATAGAATCCATTATCTTCAGTCATGAAGTGAGCAGCAGCAGAGAATTTCTAGCAGCAAACTGATAATAGTCGTTGCCTTCAACCGCAACAATACAAAAATGGAAGTTTCTGTAGTGTTTCTAAGACTGCATTCCAGATACCTCAGAACTTGAATGCCGCTAGTGACCGTGTTCCACAAGGAGCAAGTAAAACAGGATTTATTTTAGTTCTTAGCAGGGTAGAGTCAATCCGGTAGTACTATCAGCATAGTACTTATTTTTTGTGCATAAAAACACATTTATGCATGGAGCCTTATCAGTGCTCTGCATATGGCTTATTTAGTTAGACAAAAAATACACAACGGTGGCAGCACAGAGTAAAAGTTTACAGCTTTACTAATGTTTCAGCAGTAAAGTTCAGTGCCGCCATCTTGGACTGCCAACTAATTTCGGTACAGATTAATATAACAAGGAATGGCTGTCGTAGACTGGTTCTGAAACTTACACTTTCCTGGTTTAGACACCCTTATTGTGTCTCCCAGTGCTGAAACACAAACTTATTATGCTAATAGCATCTTTTTATTCATAGCAAATTGTACTGTGTATCTTGAAAAATAAAGGGGCTTTAGAGTGTAATAAGCTGTAGTGGAAGTAATGTGCATTATTTACATTGCACAGAACAAAACACACTCTTACTCTTGGAGTGTTTGCTTTAGTTGGGTGTTTCTCAATTGCCACTCTTCATGGTGATTTTATGATAATGATATGGTAATGGCGGGACTCAGCACCGCGGACAGCTCCCAAGTGTCGCTCCGCCCCCTTCCACCCGCTACGTGAGCGCGCGGCGACCAATCACTGCCTCCGCCTCGGTTCAGCTCTGGATACAACAGAGGGAGCTTCAAAGAGCCCCTTCACCCACAGAGGAGAGGACCGCTCCGGGTGTAATGCGTAGCTGGGCTTTGCCTTCTGCTTGGATGGGATAAAACCTACCGTTCAAATTTAAACGCTCACTGTGTGTGTGTGCGCGCACGCGCGTGCGAAAGAGAGAGAGAGAGAGTGTGTGTGTGTTCCGCGAGGACCGGGAAATGCTCTTCTAGCGCGAGCGCGGATGACATTAGAGCCCGCGTTTTTTCCTCCCCGCACACAAATATTCCCAACTTGGAGCCTCCTGGACGCCGAGCAAGTTTTTGTTTTTATCTTTTCTTGAATTGCGTTTGAGCAGTGTAGCTGGAAGCCCAGAAAGCAGCGCAGGACAAGATGGGGAGCGAAAAGTACTTACCGGAGCTCATGGCAGAGAAGGACACGCTGGATCCGTCTTTTCAGCACTCCCTGAGGCTACTGGATCAAGGTAAGCGTCCGTGGATAAACACTGAAGTAAACACTTGAGCTGCGCGAAAAATGTTTAGTAAGAACTTTTAGTTGTTAACGTTTGGTCTCCAGGCTACACGACATCAACAGTCCGCCCACTTTTGAGTTAAAAATAAGAGGTACTTACAAATTTTCCCTTGGTCACACTAGCACAGCGAGGTGCTTTTTAGCAACAGGGCTGTTTTTGCCAAGTTTTCATGCTCACACTGTGCTTTAGCCTCCAGTAGTGAAGAAAATATGGCAGGAGAGACTAAACACTGCACCTTCAAACCTTTAAATTGGCCAAGCCTTGGTGTGAATGATGACATTTCAGCTCGTCTTAATTAGCTTGCAATTAGTGGATATGATATGTCATAAAGCCGGGGAAAATGCCGGTAAAGTGAATATCTGAATATCCTATATATTTTTTTTATTTTTCTGATGGCATACCATGAAATGCTAGCCTGCAGTTCGTGAAAGGAACGGAATGACATCTCAGTTTACAGGCTGCCCTCATCTCTATCCCCGTGCTGACATGTGTGAGCTGTGGTGCCAGCGCAGGAATAATCGCTCTTTATTCAGATAGAAGTGTTTCCCACTTTGAAGCCACGGACGTGACTGAAATGGTGTGTGTGTGTGTGTGTGTGTGCGTGTGTGGATGGAGCGACAAAAGCGCTCGCATGCAGACGCTTTAATTAATCCGCTGCACAGGGTCCTGCTTTGAAGCTGCCGCCCCCCCCCCCCCCCTTTTTTTTTTTTTTTTTTCTCTTGCAAACACTTTCTGGAGACTCCTGAGCTCTAAGGAGTGCGCTTTTACAGCTGCCAAGTGCATCCTTCAAGCAGGACTCACGGGCTTTGTTCGAGAGTCGAGCAGGCTGTTGGTGCCTTTACAGGTAACAGACGAGACAAGGAGTCCAGGTCTGTAAGCAGTCCTTCTGGGTTGTAACTAATTCTGTTGAATCCCAGCTCTTTTTATGCCGACACCTGCGCCAGTTCTACTCGCTGTCTCGCAAACTTGGGGGATCTCAGGGTTAAAGGGGTTCGCTGGGGCTCAGAGCAAAGCCAGGCACGAATCAAGTTTAATGGTGTTAAGATGCTGGAGTTTGCCATAGTTACAATCAGTTTACAGGTTATTTTGATCCCTGGTTGTTTGAGCCAATATAAAAGAACATGTAAAGTGATCTGAAAATGACAGGAAAAGGGAAATCAGGAAAGCAGTTAACGGGTGGTCCCTTAATTTAAAATAGGCTCTTTAATGTAATGTATGCAGGTGTTTAAAATGTACTTAATTATTTTGAGTTTTCCGTCTGTTTTGCACACCTAGTGAAGAGTATAGTTGTGCATACTTGTTTGAGCTTTCACTTTTGCATTAAAATCTCTAAATTTGTGCTGTTGCCTTGGTTGTTTTAGTTGTGTTGAGGACAAAGATTGATTAGTGTAGATGTGCATTGCGGCTCCCAGTGTTTGCGTGTGCGAGAACAGTGTAAAGATTGAGCTGTTAATGGGCCACTATGACTGAGATGATCATTGTTAATATTGTTCAAATGTGCTGCAGTGTGGGGGGGATATGAACACAAGCTGTCTCTTAACACACGATGTAAACACTTAGTTAAATATGGGTCCTTTATGCCAACATTTTCTGACTGTATGTACTATAAAGATTACTGTATTGAGGTTGTGTAATGGGTATCTAACTTAAAATTAGAGATGTCAAGGTCTTGACTCGTCCTTAAGTACGGCACATCCATAATAAAGAACTTGGATGGGATTAACTTTAGGTTAACTAACTTTTCTTTAGGTCAGTTTGCTTAAATTCTTTTCGGAGTAAATCGCAATAAAAACATGGTGGTTTTATGTAAAAGTCAGGTGTGTTAAATATTCCATGCCCTGTTAACAGTCCAGTGAGTGTTGCACCTTGTTTTTCTACAAGGTTCTGCAAGGACAGAAGTGTACACAGAAAAATGAAGCAATTATACTTCTATTACACTCCTATACATGCTCCTAAATATTAAAAATATAGATAGCACAGTGTAAAGCATAAACTCTGTGACTGACTTTCTGTTTTAACAAGTTTTTGCACAATATTATAAATAAAACTATTCCACTGCCGCTGCTCTGTCTCACAGTCTACTGATGAAAGTGACTGGTTTAAAAGTGTGGTACATTCTTTACTGGAAGGTAGACAATGAAAAATGCAAGAGCCAAAAGGCTTTGATCTCCTTTTTTATATATAGTGAAATGTAAACAGAAGTGACTCTAGACTAACAGAGTAACTGTCCTCTGTTAGGTCTGTATATTTTGGAGGCCTCACAATATCAACCATTGGGTCTTATTTGAAAAAGCAGCATTTTTCATTGAGCTGATTCATGTACAGTAAGGTAAATCCATTCCACTCAGTAAGGCAGATAAGCCTTTGTTTCACTCAGCACTTTTGGTTATCAGCTCCTTTTCAGATCTAGGTTAGATTTTTTTTTTCTAACAACACTCATTTCCCTTGCTGATAGAGGGAAGATGGCAGCACCGAATCCTTAATGCTAGTTGAAAGACACTTACCAGCCACCTCTGTGACAGACTCTCTCTTAAAGACCTTTATCCACATGGCAGGTCTTCTGTAGAGTTCTAGCAAATATCTTACCGGAAAGGAATAAAAGTGAGTGAATACTTAAAGTATGGGCCAGAATATGCCAAAAAAGAAATAAAAAAAAAGAGTGTGAAGTAAAATATTGTACAACAAGTTCTTAATGTAGTACTTCCAATAAAGTTAGTTGGCGATATTTCCGTCGAGGGCAAAGATTGCACTTGGACGCTGTTGCAGTGGCAGAATTAATCCGTGACATTTTATGAAGTAAGCGGTACTCTGCGGTGCACAAAATTTGGCCGAAACAGTCTGCCACAACTCCAAAACTGTAAATACTGTTATCTCTCTCTTACACAACAGATGGAACACGATGCGGCTTAATAGAGCACTTCTTCTGCCATCTTGCTGATGAGTTCTGGACTTGATTATGCAATTGGCAGGGGATGCAGGGAACAGAGCCGGAGTAACTGGAGTTACTGCGTGCACACGGCGAATATGAGATTACTCCGGGTCTGGAGAGACTTCCATTCAGGAAAAATTAGGGGGGCATTGTATTGGAAGCTCGGGGACGGGGCGGACTGCTTTGATAAGTTTGAGCCATTCGCAAAGCTCCTCTCCCGCAAGGAGCGTATCTCTTCCCCCTGTGACAAGCCGCATACAGGCAGCATCAGGCTCTTGGAGCTGGAGGAATATCTTAAGCCAAAACAAGAGACAAGCAGGACTAACAGTCTGCCTGGAATGAAAAATCCTCAGCAGCATACTAATGAAGTGCTTCCAGGTACGAAAACACCTCATGTGGCAGGAAGTGCATCTGTTAT
Source organism: Neolamprologus brichardi (assembly GCF_056152115.1). Taxonomy (NCBI): domain Eukaryota; kingdom Metazoa; phylum Chordata; class Actinopteri; order Cichliformes; family Cichlidae; genus Neolamprologus; species Neolamprologus brichardi. Next base: position 27,599,862 of record NC_142124.1, on the reverse strand, counting down.
TAACATGAAATGAAATAAAAAATTGTTATTTCCATTGTGAATTTAACTAGTTGTTTTGAGAGCAAAAGTTCATCCAGGATCTTAGAAACAATCTTAAATTTCACATTATTTGTGGAATTCTACTTCGCTTCCATTCATATTTGATGTGATCCTCTGTGTGCTTTGTTCCCCTTAGTGAACAAGGCTTTTATTGTTCTCTTCACTCAGTGGAGATGCAAATTGGAGAAATCTAGCAAGCCATGCTACCCGAGTGATGACATCAAAGCATCTAAGAAGTAATGTGCGGTAAAATAATAGATAAAGGTGGGACTGTTTGCTGACTTGGGGGAAATGAATCTGCTTTAAGCCGTGTGTGTCTGCACAGCGTGCAGAATGTTAGCAGAGCAGCAGCTCTGGTGCTCTGCGTGGGTCTGCACAGGAGGCGTTCAGGTGCAGTGTTCAGCTGTACATCACCTGCAGGTCTGGAAGCCTAGCTTACAGTCACTGTAGTAATGCACATAGAATACAGGAAAATAAATTTAGAGTGTAAAAATAAATTTTAGGAGCCACTGTCTTTCCATTAGAAAAGTTGCCAGACCCTGGTGACTATAAGGGGAGAAGGGACTTGATACAGTGTTGTACAGGATTCATGAAGTGCGATGCAATTGTTAATTCTTAATTGTGTGGTAGTGCAGAGAGACCAGCAGCTACAGTCCCTGTGCAAACAGGAGGAGAAAGAGGTGGGGGGCGTTGGGAAGCTTTTTCCAAGGGATCGCCACAGTTGATGGATCCAATGGATTTGGCACACATTTTTAGACAGGAGGCCCTTCCTCGTGCAACCATTCTATTTATCCGATCTTGGGACTGGCACTAGGCGTAGACTAGCTCTGAGGCTGGGTTTGTTTCCACCTGTTGTGAACCGGGAATTCCCAGTGGATAGATGCAGCACAGGTCAGCTGAGGTCTGTTTGGCTTTGCTTGTTGTAGAAACCCTAGTTACAACAAGGTTAGCATGTGAATATACACATATTAAAAGGTTAGGATTAATGAGACATTTTATAATTAAGTCTCGAGAGTTAACAAATGGCCAAATCACATGACTGATTTAAGATGATGTAGCAGCAAGACACAGTCCCACTGACTCTCTGTTTCAACTTGTGTCAAAAGTGCAGACCTCAAGTTATGGAAGAGTTTTCAAACCTAACTGTGCAGTTCTGTGGATTTTATTGACAGTTTACCTTGCTTATGCTGTCTATGTTGTGGACACGTCTAACTGTAATTAACACAGAAGCTTTTGAGATATGTTATGATGTGAATGATACTGTTAAACTATATAAAAAAAATAAATGCCCTGAATGGTAAATGGTAAATGGACTGTTTCTTATATAGCGCTTTTCTACTCATCTGAGCACTCAAAGTGCTTTACACAACTTGTGCATTCACCCATTCACACTTTTCTAAGTGCTTTATAGCTAACATTCACACACATTCATACTCCGATGGATGCATCGGAGAGCAATTTGGGGTTAGTATCTTGCCCAAGGATATTTGGCATGCAGACTAGGGGAAGCCAGGAATCGAACCACCAACCTTCCGATCAGTAGATGACCTGCTCTACCACCTGAGAGCATTATTTAAAATATAACACTAAATGTTATATTTAGCTACAGCCAGGTGCTCTACCACCTGCTGTAGCTAAATATAACATTTAGTGTTATATTTTAAATAATCTCAACAGATAATTTGGATTCTTGTATTTTTTTCAGTTTGATATTGCAAAGCACCATTTGCTACTGTTGGTGCTGCTCTCCCAAAGTGTATTAGAGTTATGGTTAGCACATATGATATGTTAATACATTTTATATTTGTTTAAATGCAGTCTGGGAACTCATCAGCTGCTTTCCCAAATTAGCAAAATTGGATAAGTTAAAGGCCACATGATGTCCGATAGGCCAGTTACCTGCTTGCAGCAAAGCCTGCTCAAATGTGATTGGTCAGGGCTATGGAAACTATAAAGCATGAGGTCCTAGAAATCCTCCCCTGTCTACAAATTCTACATATTAATAGTAATAATAATGGAAATGAGTGCAAACTTCTTTACAAATGACCAGGCCTTGTCTTTTTAATAGCACAGCATCAACAAAGAAAAGGAATATTGGATGAACCTTTACTTACTTGTTTTTGAAGGAGTAGAGAAAAGTGTTACAGATATATGTCTTAAACCAAACACAAACCATGACAACAAAATTAAAAAAGAAAGTTACATAAAAGCATAGAGAAAAAAAGAGGACAACTTTAAAGACACATTATTGACAGTCTTGTTGATAATGCTTTTGGAAATGTAAGCTTTTTTTCTGCGTGTAGGTGTTACTCTACTCCTGATTAGCTCCTCGCTGTCAACTCATTTTGTTTGGCTCTAAAGTGAGGTGGTAGACTATGTGACGAAAATGCGAGAGATTCAAAGATTTGTCAGCTCTCGTTTGACGTTGCAGCCTCGATGCACACTGATGAGCTAAATATTAAAAGGAGGTAAAGCTGACAGCCTTGATCACCTTGGAGTTGTACCACCCACCGTGGCATTTTTGCAGTCCTCCACAATATCAGGCAGAGGATACAAACTTTTTGTGTACACCTTTGATTATTAAAGATCATTGAAACAAAATTTGCTGTGCTTCAAAGGACAGACAGTCGTGTTTTTGTGTGGGTTTCTAGTTGTAAACAAGTGTCTCCTTGCAACAGATGTATTCTGTTTGTTCAGGATGTGTCTGCAGAGCTGCGTGCAGCCCACTCTGAATCTTTCAGGACCTCTGGCCCAGTTTGGACATTGTAACCTCAGTCCCACACATAAGATGCTTTTTTTAATTGGATACTCCACAGCGGGAGCCTGGCACAATGTTTGGATTACATTAACAGCCTGAGCTAGCTTCCCCATAAAAAAAAAAACCCTAACAGCAACACACACACACACACACACACACACACACACACACACACCTACACACACACACACACACACACACACACACACACACACACACACAGAACATCTGCAAAAAATGAGCAGGTGTGGGAAAGTAACCTTAATTCAGACATGATGCTCCTATTGTTAATTCATACATTTCCGTCTCATCTGAAGAACAGGGGGTATTTTTAGCCATGCTTGATTTTGTGTCCTGAGTGAGAGCAGTCTGTGGGATACAATGCCCAGAAGTGTGCAGAAATAAGCTTTGGCATAGGATCAAAGGCAGAGATATCATTTTGTTGGGGAAACAGTACTTGATAGCGATAATGATCTGCGGATCTGCGGCGGGCCGACATGCTGAGCCACACAGCAAGGTGGAGGTGAAGGCGCAGCCACAGCACTGAATCTGTCTGAGGCCGGGACCTGACCGGTGATCTGACCCACAGATGTAGTGAACTCGCAAGTGAACTGTAAGTGAGCAGAAAAGCGGAGCTCCAGAAACTGGCTTTGCATGCAGACGAGTCTGCAGAGCGTTGCCGTGGCTAAGGGCTGTTTGCGGAGCACCGTCTCCTGCTTCGCAGCAGCTCCCACTGGAATCCAGGGGTGAAATGTAGGCCAGGACAAACGCAGGCACACCCCGGCTATTTCCAAAATCCTGCTTGTTTGCAGGCGTGACGGATCACATGTTTTCCTTGATTTCTCCGCTAATGTGAAATGCATGTTCTCGCTCATTAGGGCAGCAGTAATGAGCCACTTCGAAGCTGCACCTGATAAGCTTTAATACAGTTGTCAAAGGAGCTTGCAAAGAAAAGCGTCTGGACTTCTTTAAGTTACTTGAAGACGTTTGTCCCTCTGTGGGGGGACACTCCCACTAGGGTTATATCTGGGACTCTCCACCATTTGACCTTAGAACTGAAGAAGCCTCTCGGATGAGAGGTGAAACGTCTTCAAGTAACTTAAAGAAGTCCAGACGCTTTTCTTTGCAAGCTCCTTTGACTACGATGACCTGGATGACTGAGAACCTTCACAGACTTTAATACAGTTGAAATGTAAAACCTGGAATATGTTAATGTTACTCAAGTTATAGAGTCACACTGGTACATGTAAACAAACACAATCACTAGTTATCAATTAGAATGGTAAATAGACTGCATTCATAAAACACTTTTCTGAGTGCTCAAAGCATATTCTGTCCTTAGGTATGTCTATTGTATCCTTTTGAGGGGGTACTTATTTTAACAAGAAGACCCTTTACAAAGGGTGACATAGGGGTAGCTATTCAGGTAATTTCTTGAGTTGGGTAGGTATGTATGTGGCCTTTCTAACTTTACTGACTCCTCAAAGCTTTATTTTGTATCTGAACCCACAATAGATTTGGGGAATACTTACCTAACATGTACATCTTTGCCCTGTGAGAGGACAGGAGAACAAATCTTAAATTCTTAGAGAAAAAGTTTTGTCCTTTGGATGTTTCCTGGTGTTGTAAAGGATACATACTTTCACTTCTAGGTGCAAATATGTATCTTTTACTGCCTGGTAAAATATATATGAACCTTTTGGACGTTTAAAACGGTGCACATAGTTACCTTACGGTCCAATAATTATTTATGTCATTATTTTATTCAGTCAGTAATCATGTAGATTATTCCTATAGGTACACAAATGGATTTTTCCTGCATCCTTATCTCTGAGAGAGTATATGAAGTATGAGTGTGTGCAAGAAAATGTGTCCATTTTAGAATTCATAACAATACATATTTGCTTCACAATGCAACATTTCCTGCTGTTTTTAATCCATCTTTAATACATATAGCTTCTTTGTTGCCTTCATGAGGAAGACTGATAGATGTTGATGCGTTTTCATTAAGCCCATATTTATCAAGTCCTGTTTTTATTCTCAGTCACCTACTGATATATATGTGGAATTAGATTTTGTGTTCCAACGATGTAGGCGGATTTCTCCCTCTTTAAAGCTAGACTTTGTGAGTTTTGAAAGAAAAGAAAAAAACAGCGTTTGACTAACAAATAAAAAAAACTCATAAGCAATAAAGCACACTCCTGTGGGAGGAACCTGACTACCAGAGAAAACCCAGCAGTCACCACCAATATTAAAGACAGATACAGAGTTAGATACTTCTTAGAACATATTAAATGTTTTTTATCTACTTTAAATTTAGTAAAACCTTAAAATCTAAAAGTAAAGTTAGTATTTTAACTTATTTGGCCACACACAGACTGGTAGTAAACCTTAAAATCCTTAAAATGAGGCAACATTTGCAAAGAAGTATGAATATATGTATATGTATCTGTTTTGGGCCTGTTTTGGGCACACAGTTAAAGCCACTCTTTAGTATTAGTGTAGACAACTGTAGAGACAGAAATGGACTTTTACTGTGTCTCTGTTTCCAAAAGTGTTTATTGTGTATGAATGGCTGTTAGAAAATGCATCCATTTTAAAATTCACTACAATACATATAAATGTATACTTCCCAATGTTACAATTCCATTAGCACCTTTTAATTTAAATGACTAAACTTTTCTGTATTATATGTTATACATATCTTCTTCTGGTAGAAGTTGATGTGTTTTTATTAAGCACATATTTATATAGGGCTTCATTATTCTCAGCCACATACTGGTGTATGTGGAATTTAATTTTTCATTCCATACATGTGGGCGTATATTTTCTCTTTAAAGCTAGGCTTTGTGTGTTTTCAAAGGAGAAATAACACATTGTTGACTAACAAATACAAATTTCAAAGTGTAACTCATGAGCTATAGAGCACACTCCTACACAATTATAAATGAGTGTATCAGAGCTGCTTATTAGCTGTTTTTTATATGAGAAATTTACCAGAAAAACTAAAAACTTCTTATATTTAATAGTTTGCAATTCTCACAGCTCATGCAATTTTATTAAATTATTGCAATGTTCTTTTACAAATATGGTACAAATATGTAGCTTCTACTGCTTAAGAACATGCACATATATTTTTTATATATAAAAAATATACATATGTGTTTACCCCCTTGAAGGGGTAAAAATGGTTGCCTTAAGATTCATTCAACATATAGAGTAGAGGAGCTAGTGATTAAACCACCTGTGTTGCACAATAATATTAATAATAATTATTATGTATGTCCGCAGTCCCAAACCCCCGGGCCATGGAACAGTACTGAGTTGTTTGATACCCGAGTTGAGGCTCGGGTAGGGCTGGGCGATATGGCCTAAAATTTATATCGCGGTATAATTTGAAGCAAGTGCGGTAACGATATATATCGCGATATATTCTTTTCTTCTGTATAACGTATTTCCCACACTATAAGGCACACTTAAAATCCTTTAATTTTCTCAAAAATCAAGAGTGTGCCTTATGTATGAATTCTGGTTGTGCTTACTCACCTTGAACCGATTTGGGCGTGCAGAAATCTGTTAAAAAATGTTTTAGTACAACTTTGGTAAGCCGCACTGCTTGATGGATTGTCAGAGCATTACGGCTGCCGTAGTGAGGAGCTTCACGGAATAATCTGGGTCCAAAACTCCGTCCCTTCAGGTCCCAAAGTCAAACGAACACTGAGAGTTAAAAACGATCAGCGTTGCTGCTTTACCAGGTGTAACAATTAAGTTTAACATCCAGGCATCCATGAAAACAGAAGTTATTAAATTTAACGGAGTTAGAAGTTAACAGGAAGTTAGCTCGCTAGTTTACACCTAAACATGACATACCATGTCCTGGCTGAGAGATTTTTGAAACTAATTAAAACGTACAGCTCTGCTATCACTTCCGACATAAATGAAGACAGAAAACTAAACAGCAGTGGCGTTTGAGGGGTTACTGAAGTTGGACTACCTGGTATATAATGTTGTGCTACGTGATTGCTAGCGACACAGCTATGTTAGCATAACATTAGCACAGTGAAGCTGGAAGATGAACGCCAACCTTTCTTCCACTCAATAAAAGTTAACGTGAGGGATTCTGGTGGTCAGGGACAAATGCAATCGCACAGCAGGATGCTATACACGGGCCAAACTTCAGTCAGGAGAACAACTGAGATTATTCATCCACAATACGAGGTTAGTTATTAATATACTGCAAGAACATGGGAATAGAGCAGCTGCGAGAGAATTCAATATTAATGAATCAATGTTACGGAAGTGGAGGAAGCACAGTTTTTGGCTTTCCCCATATTTCAAAAGTGCTTCATCTCTTTGCTATAACTGTCGCCCGGCATAATTTGCAGATGATAATGGTTGTAGCCACTGCGATGCTTTCGACCAAAACAGGTGCCGCTTGATGACATCATCAACATGCGCTATCGCGATAGAGCGGTATAGTCCAAATCTCTATCGTTGGTCAAATTTATATTGTTTCTATCGTATATCGTTTCTATGGCCCACCCCTAGGCTCGGGTGGGATTATCTTTATGTGATCGTCTTTATCGTTTTTATCGTTATTTTTTTAGCGTTTTTATCATTAACTCAGTTTCCCTGGGTCTTTTCCTGTGTGTTATGAATAAGTCTTCTTTTTTTTGGTACCAGTACTGGTTTTATTTTGTCTTTTTCTCCATGACTCCTTAATGACCGGTCCGTGAAAATATTGTCGGACATAAACTGGTCGGTGGCGCAAAAAAGGTTAGGGACCGCTGATATATGTCATTAAAGGCCTGGAAGAAAACCATGGCAAATGTATGTAATGAAAACGGAATTGCTTAAAGTGATGAACCCAATGAGAAATGTCACTTATCTGTAGTTTCCTCTAGCTAAATGGGGCCTTTTAGTGGCTTTTAGCTCACTGTTTTGGTTTTACAATGTACCACATGTGTACCAATGTGCCAGTTATACTCCATATTCCATTTGCCATTTTCAGTATATGCCCATCATAAACTACCAGCTAGGTAAAAAGATAAATAAGAATAATTTATATTTACGTGCACTACAGAAACAAGACTGCAACTGATGTTAATACCATGGTTGCTTGATGTGCACAATACAGTGTACGCTTAGCAAGTAATTCTCAAGTAAGTACTAAATACCATGAATATCAGAAAAAAAAGAGCCAAAATTATTTGGCTCCATAAACATAAAGCAACAATTTTGAGTAAGATGTATCTTATAATATGTATCTTTATAAAATCAAAGGTTTATTTGTTTAAACAATTATTTATTTAAGAAAAATATGCTTGGTAAAAACTAAATGTATAGTAAGCGAAAAAACTGTATTTGACCATGTAATATAACATTTTAAATTGTGCTTAAATAACACGACAAAGTCACCTGTAATCAGATTACTTAAAATTAGCATTTTTGGCATAAATATTTTTTTTATAGTCTCATTTTTTTAGTTGTGCACATTTTGTTCTTTTACTTTTTTGGGGGGAAAGTTATAATTTTGTTTATAACATTAACTAATGTACTAAAGAGCTTTATTTGTTTATTTTTTGTTAATTTTTTGTATTTTTTTGTTTTTAAAGCCGTTACCAATAGGCATTGTTTTAGCATCACTGTCCAATACTAAGAGCATTCCTGTTGTAGCTTATGGGCTGTGGCTTTTCTGGGCGCTTTTTTTGCTCATTCCACGCCACAGTGCTTAATAATTGCATGATTCCTCTCCAGCTTTTGGCTCATTGGTCTCTCCTTGCATCTCTATCATTGTCCACACAATCTCATCACCACATTTCACAGAATACAGTCTCCACCTGGCGCAAAGCTTGCCGTGGGCTCAGTATGTTGATTTAATGTTGAGACTGTCAAATTTCCATGTTGAACACACTCCTCAGGTCTAAACGCTGCATTCATATTTCACATGCCACAGAAATGTGCGTTTTCCTCCTCGACCAGCTTGCATACCTTGCTGAGGGCCTGCCTTGAGCTGTCTACTAGGAAGGCTGTCCAAGAGGAGACTCAATTAAAGCGGACGGTCAGAGCTGCTTAAATAATGCAAAGCGCACTTGTTTAGGCAGCAGTATGCTGTAAGCAGATATTCCACCTCTCTGGTTAGAAGATCAGTCATAGGTGTGTGTTGCTAGGTCCTTGACAGCACTGGGTATGGTTTAAAATTTTAGATACAGGTATTGGTACAATAAAACTACTGTTTTCCCTGAAAAAATAGTGTTTTTCCATGCAGATTGGCTATTTGTAATATATTTTCAAAATTGTGCATAATCAAGACAATTAAACAAAATAATCAAACAAAAATTATTAAATTAATAAACAAAATAATGAAAGCTTAAAATGCTGAATTAATGTTGTATCTATATAAGATTTTCAGTGAATATTTACGTAGAAGAAGAAGAAGCAGTGTCCGTTATCGTAGCTTTATCCAAATTCAGGAACCGCATCCTCCTGTGCCCGCATTTGTAGGCCAAAGACTCCGACAAATGCACCCTTCATTTCCACAGAGTTGAAGGATGGGTCGGGTGTATACTTCGTGGCCCAACCTATCCCAGAATTCATAGCGCGGCCCTGCTCAATTTCCAACAATGGCGGCGGCGGCTAGTTAGTTATAATATTACTCTTATTATTCTATCTGGGTCACAAAATAAATGTTTAACATACTTTCAGGCGGGAATGTAACTGTGTAAACCTCAAGTATATGCTCAGTTTATCAAGACAAGATCGTTTTCATCTTATCCTGTGCTAAGACTTCCACGGTTCTGATGCGGTCATCTGGGCTTTTCAGGAGGCGTGTCACTCTTCCTACGGGCCAAAGGGCACGTGGAAGGTGTGAATCCATGATCATTACGACAGAGTTCAATGTGAGATCTGGGTTCTCCTTCTGCCATTTGTGTCTTCTTTGGAGGGATGGTAGATAGTCTTATATGAAGTTCCAGCAGAAGTGATCTGCCAATATTTGTGCATATCGTCATTGTCATCGACCTAGGAGGTCAGAATCAGAATAGGATACTAAGGGAAGTGACGAATCATGTCGGCCCATAATGAGAAGGTTTGGGGTTATGGGATCAATAGCCGTAATGTCTGAGCCTAGGGGTTTTGAGTTAAGAATGCCTTCAATCTCAATCAGGACTGTTCTTAAGACCTCTTCAGTGACCATTTGTGCACCAATGGTTCTCTTCAGAGCATTCTTCACAGAACGTATCTCCCTCTCCCAGGCTCCACCGAAATGGGGTGCATGTGGGGGATTGAATTTGAAATGGATTCTTTTAGTCATCAGGACCGGCTGTAGAGTCGGAGCAAGGTTGTCAAAAGCAGCCCGTAGTTCCTTATCTCCTCCTTTGAAGTTAGTTCCTTGATCACATACAATCAAACCCACCGTTGTCTTTCGCTACTCAGGTTAAACATGATATATAAGTCACTTAGATAGCTTAAAAATGTTATTGTTTGGCTTTTTTCAGTATTTTATTTGTTCCTGAGTAAATCGGTTTGGCTGAGATTAAAGTTATAGTTTTTACACCGCTGAATAAACGTCAAGCAGACAACTGATTATCAGAAGTGTGAGATGCTCGAGAATATACTCCGGTGTCCTGTTATATTTTAGATATCAACGAGCAGACGGCTGCGTTTATTAAACTCCACCGAAACAAGCTCCAAATTTCATTAAAATTTAATAAACTATCATCTTGTCTTTATTTTTAGTTAGCACATACCTTAAACACTTAAAGCTGTAAGCTAATGATAGTTATATAAGAGCAGATGCATGCTGGTGCAATAAGCTGTATGTTTTACGTCCAATGGACGCGTGATGTGATTAGTCGACAAATCGCAAAAATAATCGGTGACTAGTCGACTATCAAAATAATCGTTTGTGGCAGCCCTAGTACATATGCAGCAGCAACCATCATCCATATCATCCACACTCTGCTGCTATGCTGGAGCGTTAACTACACAGCTCCTTACACTGGATTCTTTTTATTTTCATATGTGCAGTCTTAGTATGATATAAATAGCTGATGTGATTAAAGATGCACTGATTCAATATTTTCATGAAATATTGGTCTGATGCAAACTGTTAGACTGTGTGTTAGTCTGTCATTGTCAGATAATATATGTCACAATTGAATATACAGTATCTGTTCAGTTCAGCAGCATGATGAAAATGAACAGGTTGTTTTACTTGCCATTTGTGTCATTTTCTTGCCTGCTCCACTCTGTGTGTGCGGGGTTCTACACTGAGAGCAGAAAAGGCGCACTACATTCAAATCACAGCAAAGTGCAGCAAAGACTCACAATGTGCTGAAATGAAGCACAAACCAAAAAAATTAGGCGAGTATTATAAATAGATTTTCATTTAATTTATCTTGCTCCCATTCTTGTGTATGATTTCACTGGTATGTAAAATATTTAATGTTATAAAAAAATTGTATCGGTCCATGCCTTCTATCATGATTGGCTGTCCCCATCGTGCCAAGAGAAAATAAAGTGTTCATCTAGACCGGCCAGTTTAGATCTCTTATTGCAGAACTGATGCTGAGAAGCTCGTTTCATCACCTTAACAGTGCAGCCTAGATTTCAGCTTTCATACATCACATATATAGAGATCATTAATCAAAATTTTATTGGATGATAATGTGATCCACAGCGGTGTCCAAGACAGGACGCAGACAGACCAGGATTACATTGGATTAGTTTGAAAAGCAGTAGAAACTCCCAGACTGTATCAATCTGTTTGCTGCGCCTGAGGCTGAGAGACAAAGAGGGATGGGGATATAAAAGAAGGAGAGGGTTGGCAGGGCTGTAGAGAAAGTAAGAGCCTCTTTCCCCTGGGGAAAGGTTATTTGTAAGGGGATTGTACCAAAGTCACTTACAAAAGGCAAAATGCAATCTGGTGGGGGTGGTGAGTGCAATGAAATGGGAGTGGGAATAGAAAAAAACGCAGTTATGATATAGAGTGCTGCTGTTGATGTGTTAGTGATAAAATACAATTTTTAAAAAAAGTCCACGTCCACTGTTGTTGACTCCTGCTTTCATGCTATATCTCATCTTCTCCATCTGAAATACAGTTTTAAAAGCTTAAAAGGGTGGCACTGCGCATCCCCAACAAAATATTTTGTCGTTACTGATACGATGAAAGATAAGTGTGATTTCCCACTCCCTCAAAGGACCGGTGTGCTGCAAAGTCATCGCTTATTCATTTTTGACGCTATGGAAGCTGTGCAAACACATTCTGCACGCTCGGAAACATCCTTTTATCGCGTGAGTGTTTTATTTTACTTTGAGATGCACTAGAGATTCAGATATATTTTCAGCCCAGTTTTTTCTTTTGCACTAAACTGATCTATTATAGTTTATGTTTAACTTTGGAGCTTTTTTCTCCCCTTTTTTTCTTTTTTTTGAACTTGCAGGAGCTCTTTCTATGCCCCTGCCTCACCTTGATCTCCCCACGACAGCCACTGCTTCCCTTTCTCACTCTATTCTTTATTTATGTCGTTTTGTGTGGTTGGCACCTCTATAGAGAGGATTGCACTGGATTAGCTTCTCCGCCTTCCCAACTGATCCGATCCATTTTGTGTAATCCAACTCAATTTAATTATGTTTATCGTTCCACCTCGCTGGTGCCGAGAAGCAGCAGCACACCTCTACCAAGATAAGCCTGGGGACCTTGTGCCTCTTTGCTGGCAGAGCATCTGCCTGAGCCTGTTGCTTTATAAACAGATGGTGTAAGTCACCTACACTCTCAGTAAATAATGTGTTAGGCACAATATTATGTTTTCAAGCACCGCTCAAACATCAGCGTGACATGGAAAAAATATCCGAGGCTGAAGATCATAACCCAATTTTTGATGTCGCTTGTAGAGAATTTGTACAGTTTAGCACCGTCTCCACCCTCTTGATAGTGAGAGAGTTAATACGCCCACTATACATTCTTCCTTATTACTTTTGCAAGTCTAATCCTCAGCATGGAATTTCAAAGGCTCACAACCAAAGCCTAAAAAATGGCTCAAGGGCTCACAAATAGCCTGACCACATTGAAAATACGACTCAGAATGTGGCAATTGTGCGGTAAATCTTTGTTGCGAGATGTCCTTTGGCTTCTCATGGCGCAATTTCTTCATGGGTGAGAAATACCTCTATTATGTTTTTCTTTGAGGGAGAGGAGCCAAAGCAAACTTGGAGCAGACAGGCAGATGAAAATGAACAAAAAGACTACTTTTGATGTAGAGGCGGTCTCAAAGAAAAGACAGCTGGAGATCCAGAGTCCTGTACTACGGAGCAGGATTTCAGGCTTAGTGGGGTAACCTCAGGTTTAACCAAGGCTTTTTCAGGGTTGTGAAGGTGGTTCTTCTTATTGGGGTGCATCGCTGTAGTAACTCAAACTGAAGCCATAACCTGCTCTGTAGCAGAAAATTAGCATTACCATACCCGTGGAGTTCGATGTGCACATTCTAAAAGGATGTATAGTTTGTGGGGACTAGACAAAAGTTTTTAAATTTTTTTAATAATACTAATAAGAAATGTAGATTTCTAGGAGCAACTTTGCTTCTTGATCCCCCCCCCCCCCCCCCGTTAGGAACAAACTATTTTACTATTACTATTTTTTTTTGTTCTGTAAGCCTTAATATAGCTAAAACTGTCTTATAATGGGGTGTGCGCGACAAGTTGATTAGACGAGTAGACGATTAATTTTAGCTATTGTCACTAGTAAGTACCACGTGTACTAGTTATTTAATCGAATTGTTAATATTTTTAGCCACAATATTGTTGTAGCAAAATGCCAGAAGTTTGTTAATCTAGGCATGATCTTTTTGCTAGCCCTATTATTGTTAATTACTTGGATACTCAGTGGATACAATGAGTTTCCTCTGAAGGGTTGCTGGCATCTTCCTTAGAGATAGGGTGGGGAGTTTAGTCATTTGGGAAGGGCTCAGAGTAGACCTGCTACTCCTCCACATTGAAAGGAGCCAGCCGAGGTGGTCACGCCCTGGGTGAGGTGTTTCAGGCTTGTCCTGCTGGAAGGAGGCCCTGGGGTAGACCCTTTAGACTCTGGAGAGATTATGTGCAGATGTGTCTGGGTAGAGGGATGTCTGGGCTTCTCTGGTTAAGGTGCCACTCCTGCCACGGCCCAGATAAGCAGAAGAGGATGGATGGATGATTCATTGTTTTCTTTTCATTTTAGACATGAATAGTAGAATGGCACAATCATCACACTTTTCAATCACAATTTTTCGTTTCTTGGGTGTTAATTTGTCATGTTTTAATAATATGTGTACATCTTTTGTAGTAACATATTTTATATCATATTTAAAATTAGCTTATTTAATTTAAGTTACTTTTGTATTCTTCTTTGTTGTCTGTTTGGAGTATAATGTTCACGATGTACGATGCCAGGTGCCACACAGTTAAGCATAATTAAATGATTTATTTTTAAAGGATGCGATTAAAGCTTTCAAGTGCCTTTGTTTAGAGAGTTTTTGACATTGTCGATTAACCGGGTCTCAAATTTAACATCTGATTGTTGTTAGTTTTAGACTATTCCATTAGTCTATTTTTTTCCCTTGTTAAGTTGAAATTAGTCACCAGGAACATCCTTTGTCATACAGCATGTCTTATAGGATCTAACAGATAATGATAGACAGATGTACTCTTGCTACAGGGCAGTGATACTAAAAGGTCTGTTGACTGACACGGTCCTCTTTTTTTTTGGTCAGCTTTCTGCTGTGGCTTTTTTTTTGTCTCTATGACCAGTCAAAGTGCACATAATTTCGTAAAGCACCTTTTAATTCAACAGACCTACATACAGCACAATTATATCACATACATTCATGTGAGTGAAGACAGCAAAAGAAACGAAAAAACGAGCCAAGGAGGCACAGAAGATACCTAGGCTGTGGTTGGATAATCAGTTTTGTTTGGGAAGGTTCCTAACTGAATGATGTCCAGAAATTTCTGCATGATTTTACTTTGGAGACGGTGAAAGCTTTAACAAAGGGAGCAGGAAGGCAGCGGGATGCGAGAATATGAGCGGACAGCAGGCTGAGCAACATGTTTTATTTATTAACATTTCACTTCATAAATGTGACTGGTAGCCTTTCTTTTTTTAATTTAAATTCCAGCCTCTGTAAATTTGTCTTTAGGTTGTCCACTTTCATGCAACATGCGCACAGTTTTATTATTTTCAAATGACTCACCTGGTTTCATCGTTGCTATTACTACTTCCTCCCTTTGTTTCCCTGATTACTCACCCAGCATACAGCACACAGCCATGCTTCCATTTGCTCCGCACCCTTTCTAGCGTGCTCCCGCACCTTCATGTGTGTCCTCATGCCAGTTTTTTTTTGTTTTTTGGATCACAGTTTTTGCCTTTCATGTAAGTTTGGCCTGATGTACTTTTCAGACTATTTTTGGATTCTGTCTCTTCTCTGCCGCTTGCAGTTTGGACACATCTGCTGTCACATATTTGCTGCCGTCTTGGTGTCATCAGATTCCCCGAGCACTCATTTCACCTCCTTCGCATCTTTCCTGAAACTCGTGATGTTTTCAGTCAAAAGGTAGAAAAAGGGATTGGTAAAAAACATGGGAGGGATTTTCTTTTTCTTTTAACCCTTCAGCTGGATTCTAGAGAACGTGTACATGAGAGAGGTGAACAATAAATAAAACAGAAACCACAATTTGACAAACAAGAGGCCAACACTAGGACATTTTCCAGTTCTGTGTGGCAGTGTTAATGCAGTGGACTTTACTAGGCAGCAGAAGTTATCACCCACCAATTGTGAGAAAAAAAGTCTAGGCTCTGCTCTGATGTCTACAATACTTCTGTCGTCTGCACCACAGTCTGGTTCAGTGTTGCAGAATGAATCTGTTACTGAAATATACAACATTTGTCAGGAGTAAAGCAAACATTGTATGCAGTGTAGGATAATGCAAATCCAATTAGGATCAAATATAATAAACAGGACTAGAAAACATCCTTACAGAAAACATCCCTACATTTAAGCATTGTTTTGATGTCACACACAGAGGCGACCTGCTTCCAAGCATCATCCTTTAAGTAACTATTAAACATCATTAATCTTGTTTGTCGCGTTAAGTATTAAATGCCCCGCTCATCTTTTGACAGCAGAAAAAAAAAGAAAAAGAAAGAAAACAGGGCGGGCTTTGGTGGAACATGAATCTTTAATGAGCGAGGGTGGTGGAGATATCAGTAAATGAAAGTTAAGTGCATTTTCTGGGTTTTTGGAGCAGGAGAAGTTATCCTGTAATGCACTAGGAGAGGAGGAGGAGGAAGAGGAGGGGAGATGGATGCTCATTTACCACCTGTGCCAGGAGACCTTTCCTCGTGTCCTGCCGGGCTGCTGGCTTCGCTGTGTCTCCCATCTCTATTTTAAGAGCTTGATATTACAGCCTAATTATGTTCAGAGTTTTTTCAGGGGCATCTCTCCTCTGTTTCTTGTGTCCCTTTTTCTCCTGTCACATAGCATGCCAACAGAATCATTAAAAATAGAAGGCACCATTTGTAATTTGTGTGTTTTTTTAGGATGGCTGCTTTTAAACATGAATTATCTCGTTCTCATTAATACAGCGTTGAGAACAGATGCAGCGTGCTTTTCAGTCAGCCTGTTAACATGTCACTGCTGTTCCAGCTGGCTGTAAATCATTCATTAAGTCTAAGCAATAGAAAAGCCACAAACAAGGGGTCAAATTAGGGTATATGACCCTCATAACCAGCCCAGTTTTCCACTCTCGCCTTGGTAATAAAAAGATAGTGCTGGTTCTTCGGCACTCCAGCGGACGGTTCCTTCATTGTGCCATCTGGCAGTGCTTCTTGGTAAAGTTTGACCCCAGCATTTGCCCAGTAAGAGGCTTGTTAAAGTCTGCCTTGGGAGTTGATCTCTGTCTGTCTGCTTGTTGAATTTCTGTCGGGGCCATCATTAGTCAACATGAAAAAGGGTTGGCACTTATATAGACTGGTATATATATTTATATTTATATGTATGAGCAAAATCCTGCATGGCTCTCACAAAACAAACAGAGTTAATTATACAAACCTTTATATAACATTTATATAAGCTATATAGGCACATATAATAGAAGAACTGAACAATACTTGGCGAAATATAATTATAATAAAAATAATGCTGCTTGTGTCCTGCAGAGTTCTTGTTCTGGGCATTTTCTAGAAATTTTTTTTTTACCAATTTTGTGCAACATATTAAACCCTTAAACAACAGATTCTTAAAAATGTAACTCATGGTGTCATGGTGGCAATTCATTGGTGTTATTCAGTTCTGGACAAATATAGCCAATCACATTATGACTGTGGGGGTGTTCATGTATTGGCTTACTGATAGATTTTAAATCTGAGCAATACTGGTTATAATTGATCAGGCATAATGGTATGCCTAATATTGTGTTGCTCCCCCCTTTGCTGCCAAAACAGTCCTGACCCTGCAGTTCAGCTCGTCCCACAGATGTTAGATTGGCTTCAGATCTATGGAATCTGCAGGCCAATCAACACCTCATTTTCATTGTTGTGCTCCTCAAACCACATTTTGCTCTTAAAAAATGCTTCAGGGTCAGGTCATCAAATCGTCACAATTTGGCCCTTTGGTCACACTCGCTCAAATCCTCATGCCTGCCCATTTCTAACATTAACTTTGAGGACAACATGTTCATTTCCTCGCTAATGTGTCCCTCCCACTAACAGGTGCCACAATAAAGCGATAATCAGTGTTATTGACTTCACCTGTCAGTGGTCATTATCTTATGCCTGAGCTGTGAATTGTCTGCATACTAAGGCTACGTTCACACTGCAGGCGAAAGCGCATCAAAACCGACTATTTTGACCCTAAGCGACCCATATCCGATCATGATATGACAGTGTGAACGTAGCCTTATTTCTTCCAATAAACCATGCTGACCCTGGCACACTGTCCAGGTGTGGTTGCATGGTGAGTCAAGCAGTGTCCAGGTCACTTGTACTCACTGTCCAGTTGTGTCACTCATAATGTTGACAAGCAACAGGATTGGCTAGAGTTGCCTTGGTTGCTTTTCACAACCCCCCCCCCCTCCCCCCCTCCCCCCCTTAACATTACAAAACACTGTAAAAGATAATGGAATAAAAGAAACAAACATCAATTTAAATAATCTAATCCAGACCTTCCCAAAGTGTGGGGCCTGCATCGCTGAATATGTTTCCAAACCAACTTCATTCTAAGCCAAAGACCAGGAAATATGGTGAAGCATATCTTTCCTGCACAAGTGCCAAGGTAGGTCTCCCCTGCATAATAGGTTTTCCCTGTGTCGGGAGCAGCGCTGGGCTGTTCAAATCACGGACAAACAGTATCCCACAGTTGTTTTTGTTTTTAAACCCATTTTGCACAGAGAGGCATTTTTTGAAAAATGTATTGATAGCAATGTTGAATATTATAGCACATGAAAAAAAAAACAACTACATGTAAAATAATCACACCGTGACGCCTCTGCCTTTCTAAATGAAGGGACAGTAACTGCGTGTATATGTAAGGTGTAAAACCTGCAGATAGTCAGATTAACAGTATTTCATCTCTATCTGCCATTCTGCAATTCATCTCATGTAAACAATAACGTGCGCACAGCGTGACGTGAAAAAAGGCACATACCTTTGACGTTGCGTGACGAACTCTGTATTCCTCATCCACACGTAAACGCAAAAAAGGAAAAAAATACCCGTGTAGGTGTGGACGTAGCCTAAAGTAGCTAGTAGTTTATTTTATTACTACCAGTCATTCATTGCAGATTACTTGTATTTGCTTAATTGTTTACTAAATGTTTGAGGTGTGAAATAAACCGCAATGGAGCAAAATATGGGTGTGTGTGGTTGGAGGATGTGTTTGTGCGTGTGCGTGCGCACGTGCACGCGCGAGAAGGGGGCGGGGGGCGTAAAGTTGAATGTGCCCAAGAGGTGAAAATGTAAGAGAGGGTTGCAGTGTTCCAAGGTGCTGGTGTTGTTTTTTTTGAAAAGCTTGTGGGAATTGTGAACACAGGATTGATTTATTTTGGTGGATAAAATCTGTTTTGCTGCTGACCCCTTCCCATAGCTTCAGTGCCAGTACCGCTGCTTGTTTGAGCGCATGAATGTCACAACCTCACCTAAAGAAATAATGAAAAATGTGAAATATTTTACATTTCCTGAATATTGCATTAGCTCCTGGCTGCCAAAAAGAAGCTCACAAAAGACAAAGCATGTTCTCTGCTTTGTCTGTGGTTCTTTTGCTATGGATGTGAGTCTGTTACAGAAAGAAAGAATTTTTTAAAACCGCAGCAGGAAAAACAATAGATTTGTTTTTTGGGACTATTTTCAGCTGCGGATTAATATCCATTTTTTGTGCTGCTGAGTATTCACAGCAGCTGGTTGGAGCATGTGGGAGCGACTCAAACTAATATTAATTAAAGCTCATGCCAGTCAAGCGCGTCACTGTGCCTCATTTGTGCGTTTTTTGGTTTTTTTTGTGTGTAGTTTGTCGACAAAAACAACTCAATTGCGGCTGAATAATAAATATCCAGCTCTGGACACAGGCTGTGATTGTTTGCAACATCAGTTTGGTTTGGTGGAAGTTATTCACGAGGAGAAAAATCGAGAACATTACCAACAGCAGAAATTAATGATGTGCAGAGCACAGAGCCTCTGGTATATATCTAAAAGTTAAACTCCACGTCTGCACGTCTGTAGCCTTTTAGGAGGTAGCTCATTCATTAGCGGTGGGGATCACAAGAATCGCAGCTGAATTCTTTTCTGTCATATGTGACGCGTCTCCAAGCAAAGATGATGGTAATTACAGCGAGCGCGAAGTCCACAGAGCTGACGCCTCCTGAGCTGGAGTGTCGATGCAAGAGATTTCTATCCGTTCAAGAGGTGAACGGATAGAAATCAAGTGTATAGATCTGCGGTTGGTGCGTGCCCACCCCTTCACCAGAACACTGGGGTTTTAATTGCTGTCTGACCAGAGCTGGGTCTGTGTGAAGATGTGGTGCCTTGATACGAGAAGCAAGGGGGGAAGGAGTGGTTTTCTTTCTCTGTGGTTGTTGTATTGACAGCTCCCCATCCTGGAGGAGCTGATAAGAACACGCGATCCAAAGTAGAAGCGGATTGCATTTCGGGGCCAGGAATCAAAGCTGTTTTTGGGTGGGTGTGGTGGGGGCTAGTGAGTGGTCACATTTAACTTCTAGAGGGCACAAAAGAGCAGGGTAGCGGTGTTACTGCAAATGCACATACAAGAGAGAAAATGCCTGAGTAGATGGCAAGGATGAGTGGAGAGGTTGTGCATAAACACCTGCATGCTTGAGGAGCATCGTATTTGAAATCAATGAGGGAAAGTGCATTGATTTGAAAACAAAACACAAACACAGGGGACCTCGCTGCTTTCTTTCTGCTGGGCCACAGTTTTGCTTTGCTGGGGCTCTACTTGCATGCATTTATAGAGACAGAAGATGCTCTGTTGCTCCTGCCTGTTTCTTTTGCTCTCGTATCGTGGATGCTGATTTGATGCTTTTAACAGTAGCTGGCCTTAAAGTTTACCAGCACTGTGCTATAAATCTGGCTCACTGGATAATTATTTTACTAAGAAAATATTAGTGTTTTTCCAACCACAGAACGGGCCTTAGGGGATGACTCAGACTATGATCGGTTACATCTGATTTTGCCCATCCTATAAAGAAAAAATATATTTAATCTTGGGACTGAAACATTATAAAAGTGCAACAACGCCTCTGATGCTGTCTGGTCTTTTTTTTTTTACTGCAAATAAAATATAAAATAAGTAATCATTTAGACAGATGCAGTTAACCCTGCCTCAGACACACTGCGGTGTAATCACAGCCAACAACAGAGTGTGTTACTGTGAGCAAGCAGACCCAGTGTTTAGATGAGCACTTGGTCATGTTTTTTTTTAATACTTTAGAAAATTTGTTTAATTAACTAATGTAATCTCCCTTCAGTAAAACAGTCGCAATGTACAGGATTCCCATCCCACATCACAACCTGTGCGTGACAAAGTGTTAAACATGAGCTGTTCACAGGTCCACAGGTTTATAAATGTCTAATGAGTCTTTAATGCTGACAACACCTACACGTCTTAGGAGGTTACATCCCCAGTCAAAACATAAGAAAACTAAAAGAGCAAATCATTCTTATATGTGTGTTTGCTCAGTGGGGATGACATTTATTGAGAAAAGTGAGAATAAATATTTGAAAGCCGTACAGAATGCCTGAGAACCTCACTGCATTTTATCACAGACATTAGAGGAGAGAGAGACGGGGCACTTGAAGAACTCTTTGGAAGAACTCTGCAACATCAGACATGGTGGTAAGAAGGAAAAAAGATGAGGTTTGACTGGTGTTGTTATACATTGCAGTGTTTACGTCCCAGTGATCATTGAAATTAATTTAGATAATGCTTCAAAAATGCTTAAAAACAACTGCCACCACACTTGAGGCACATACGTTTGTCTTGCTTTTAGCCCTGCAGCAGAAGGCTGTGAGCAGGAGCTGAGTTAATATTCACTGTTTAATCTAATTTAATCTAGTTTAGTCTAATTCAGTGTCTGTGTCACTCATAATGTATTAGCTTTATCAGTTTCCTTTTCCTTTTTCTTTCTATGAATCTGGCTACTAAAAATGGATACATTCAATTCAATTCAATTCAATTTTATTTATATAGCGCCAAATCACAACAAAAGTCGCCTCAAGGCGCTTCATAGATACAGAGAAAAACCCAACAATCATATGACCCCCTATGAGCAGCACTTTGGCGACAGTGGGAAGGAAAAACTCCCTTTTAACAGGAAGAAACCTCCGGCAGAACCAGGCTCAGGGAGGGGCGGCCATCTGCTGCGACCGGTTGGGGTGAGAGAAGGAAGACAGGATAAAAGACATGCTGTGGAAGAGAGACAGAGGTTAATAACAGATATGATTCAATACAGAGAGGTCTGTTAATACATAGTGAGCGAGAAAGGTGACTGGAAAGGAA
The DNA here is from genome assembly GCF_056152115.1 of Neolamprologus brichardi. NCBI lineage: Eukaryota > Metazoa > Chordata > Actinopteri > Cichliformes > Cichlidae > Neolamprologus > Neolamprologus brichardi. The sequence goes on along the minus strand of NC_142124.1, from coordinate 27,578,022 downwards.
AAACTCAATGCATCATGGGAATCCCCCGGCAGCCTACATCTATTGCAGCATAACTAAGGGAGGATTCAGGGTCACCTGGTCCAGCCCTAACTATATGCTTTAGCAAAAAGGAAAGAGGAGTGTTAATTTTGTTGAAACTTTGTCACAAATACCTACATGGATCCACTCAGCACTGTTTGCCATGGTTTTCAAGGGTTTTCCATTAGGTCATAGTACCTGGTACCAGGTACTTTTTACCTGTTTAGCCGGGGTTCCAAGTAATCCAAGCAGGTACTAAAATGTGACATCATCAGACTGCATGCCACCGACTGGCTGGTCAGTCGATGAGTCATGAGTCGGCAACGAGGGAAATGGCTACAAAAAACAACCCTGAGTCTCACGAAAAGCTACAGACCGAGCAGCAGCTATATTCTTGCTTCAACGCCCACCTTTTTTGTAGCGTTCGTGTCGCATATTAATTGAGTCGCGGGACGCTCGGATGCATTGCTATGAGGAGAAATGAGTCGTGACGAGTCAATCCGTGTAGGTAACAATGGAAAAGGGGCTATAGTTTTCATTAACAACATTTTTTTTCTGATGGAAACAAAATGATTACTAAAATAATAAGAAAAGTATTCTGGAGAGAAGAGAGTCATTCAGAACATTCAGAAGTCGTGTAGAAAGGCGAGGTGAGCTTGGAAGTGATTCAAGAGACAGAAATAAAGTTGGACGCGCCCATTTGATCTGCCCCCAGGAAACGAGGGAAGATCTTCCATGATTGCTGTGATAAATTGTTAGTGCTTTGAAGGAAGAGAAGAGTAGTCACATGGGCACATTTTATATTTTATATCAAAGAAAATAGGAAACCCTCATGTTTTTACCAGTGAGAGTTTCTCCACATGGTTTACAAACTATTACACTTTATTTTAGTCAACTGAATCAACTTTAAATGTAATTAACTTATGTTATCTTATGGTATGTTATCTTATGTTATCTTATGATATTTCATCAACTAAAACTAAAATAATTTAGATGTCTAAATGACTAAAACTAAATTAGCTAAATTTGCTGTAACGCTGGTTCAGAGCTGAGCTTTATTTCTTCATTTGTGGAAAAAAACTTTGACACTGCACCAAAGAATATCATAACAAACACACAAAGACGCTAACTTACAGAGCTAGTCTGATTACAGGTAATATAACGTGGAGAAGTCTATGTATCAGAGCAGGATCACGCCATCGATCAATATATGGTGCGTATCAAAAGCCATACATCAACGAGACCCTCTTGGAATGTGACATCACTCCAAACACTTGACTCAGTGCTGCTTTTATTTCCTCAACACATTGCCTTCCAGGCCGGAGAATCTATTGCTCTGTAGGACAAATTGCGCTCTATGTGTCATGGATCTTACTGTCAGGAGTTACATTACTCCCACTGAGATCCTCAGGTCACCTAGTGAGAGATAATTGTGACCCCTGCTGAGAGGGAATACTCCAACTTAGAGGAGCCACCTTCTATTCTTTAAGAGGCATTCAGCTACTCTATTTTCCTTCAGAGTCAGCACGGTGATCCTGGGCTCATTCCTCTGATTTTTCCTGATTTTCCCTTATGCCCTCTTTTCCTTTTTGGTGGTTGTTACACACTGCAGCTGGGGAAATTTTACAGATTACTTCAAATTACAGTATGTAGACATTAAAATGTGACAATCAAAATAGTTTTCAAGTCTTCCACAGTAGCCTATTTTACCTCTAGGGTTACAATGGCTTGTCAATGAGGCAGTGTCCCCTATGGCAGCGGTCCCCAATCCAGCCTTTAAGGTGTTGCGGATAAATACATACAACAAAATAAAATGATACGACCAAGACAAAAACTGTGGTATTTTGTTAATATACCATATAATAATAACGTGTAATTGTGTAACTTTATTATTAGCAGCCCAGGCCACGGACCGGGCGTTGGGGACTGCTGCCCTATGGTATGCTATTGTACCTCTGACAGGAAGTAGGGAGGTAGGTAATTTAACAAATTAACTAAAATTGCCATGTATTCTTTGTGTCAGTAAGTAATATTCACAGAAGTTCTCCAGAGCAGAACCAGGACAGCTGTCACTAGCTACTGTCCATAAAGGTGGAGTTAGAGTCTGTCCAGCTGTGGGATGAGACTTTCTGTGGCTCGCCCATGACAGTGACCGACTAAGTCTTTTCGTATAGAAGCACGAAGTGGGAAAGGGTTGTTTTAAGTGGTTAGAATGGGCTGAACCATCAATATCAGAGTGAGGGGATTCGTCACTAAGGCTGAATTTTGTTTTAATAAACCGTGCTATGAAAAAGTATTTGTCACCTTGCTGATTTCTTTTGTATTTATTTATTATTGCATATCATCTATCAGTCTGGACCTGATTGCAAGCCATTTCACATCTTTGGGACTCTAGGAAACCACATTGAGAGCCATAATCCACAAAAGGAGAGAACTTGGAATATTGAGGAACCTACTCAAAAGTTACCTAACGAACAGGCCTGTGCAAAAGTTTTAGGCAGGTGAGAAAAAATGTTGTAAACAAAGAATGCTTTCAAAAATTCAAGTGTTAATCATTCATTTTCATCAATCAACAAAATGCAGCGAATGAACAAAAGAGAAATCTAAATCAAATCAAATCAATATTTGGTGTGACCAGCCTTTGTCTTTAAAACAGCATCAATTCTTCTAGGTACACTTGAACAACGTTTTTGAAGGGACTTAGCTGGTAGGTTGTTCCAAATATCTTGGAGAACTAACCACAGATCTTCTCTGGATGTATCCCAGACACACTCAGTGATGTTGAGATCAGGGCTCTGTGGGGGCCATGCCATCACTTTCAGCACTTCTTGTTCTTTTTTATGCTAAAGATAGCTCTTAATGACTTTGGCTGTATGTTTGGGGTCATTGTCCTGCTGCAGAATACATTTGGGGCCAATAAACAGTCATTTTTATTTCTGAAAGCATTCTTTGTTTACAGCATTTTTTTCACACCTGCCTTTGCACAGTACTGTACATGTACAACAGCTAAGAACCTGCAGGCCTCACTTAACTCAGTTAAGGTTCATAACGAAATTATCACAAACAACAATAACTGACATCGATAAAGATAATGATAAATGCTTGCTTGCGGTTCTTGATACCAACCAGTTATTAGGTCTAGGGGGCAATTGCTTTTTCATGCAGGGCCAGGTAGGTTTAGATAACTTTTTCCCTTGAAAAAATGTAAAATTAGCTTCATTTATTAGCTTGCCCCTTCTAATAAATCAAAAGGGGGAAGTACTTTTTCACAGCACTCTACATATATTTGTTACATTCATAAGAAAGACCCATAGATGAGAAAGTGTTTTTAATAATATATTTACCACCCCCTTGTTTTTTTTATTATCAACCACCTACTGATGTATATGTAGAACTGAATTTTGTATTCCATAGATGTGGGCGTAGTTCCTCTTTACAGCTAGACTTTGTGAGATTTTTGTTAAGAAGAAATAACACATTGTTCGACTAACTTATAAAACATCTAACTCGTGAGCAATAAAACACACTCCTATTTAATTATAAATTATTGTATCAGAGAGAGCTGCTCATTAGATGTTTCTCATACATAAAAATTACCCGAATATTTCATTTATTTGGAATTCACACAGCTCACACCATGTTAATAAATTACCCGAATATTTCATTTATTTTGGAATTCACACAGCTCACACCATGTTAATAAATTACCCGAATATTTCATTTATTTTGGAATTCACACAGCTCACACCATGTTAATAAATTATTGCACTTGCAGGCTAATGCAACTCCGTTACACGCAGCAAAACTCCCCGCAGTCTTAACTGGTCCGGCTGCAGACCACTTTCTACTCTCACTACATATCCACTGTAACAGTATTCTTCATTTCCAGTCTACCTGCTTTTCTCTTCTTATAATACAAATAACACCTCCCGGCAATCGGTGGTGTCTGCCTCATTATCATATTTATTTAAAGTATCGTATGACCCATTTCATTCTAACATGGGTTCCTCTCGTCATGATTGAGTAGTCCCATATTTAAGGGTAGTCTCCAGAGATGCTGCTGTGCATAATAGGAACATTACTATTAAGCATAGTCACAGGCCTGTCCTTGCCATAAAATGAAAAGAGAAACACTTGCTCTGTTTCTAACTAAGAATAGTTTTAGGTTACAATTACTGCATTATTACAGATCCGTTCAAATGCTGCAGACTTTTAAAAAAGGAGCCCTTGATCCTTCTATGGACGGGATGCTGGAAATCCAACTCAGCCGATCAATGATCTGTCATGTAAGCAATACCAGATGAAATACAGAATATGTTTGCCCAGTTCCTAGTGATAGAGTATGTGGCATTGTGTTTGTGAAGGGTGCCGCCCTTTGTAATGTGACCATTCTAATAGGCCACACTTGAATAATAGTCGTGATTCCACCAGTAACACACAGTGAAATGGTTTTGATTGTCAACTATAAACGATCTCACAGTGCACCTTGAATCTGTCACTGAATGTCTTCAGTCGTCTTTACAATGGCCATTGGCCAGTGGCGGGCCATGGAAGATTAATAGCAGTCCACCAGACCATCTCTGATCGGAGTTATCGAATAGTTTTCCTTGGATACATTTCTCAGGACTTGGCTACGTCTGTGTTGTATTGATCTGCTGCTTGCAAATTTATGGTTATGTTTCTTCAATTTGCACAAAGGCAAAAACATTGTTGTCTGTGCCGGCATCAGTCCCTGACATCCTGCAGATGTAGCTGCAACAGTAGGTCTCAACTTTATCTGCCCCCTGGTCCCAGAGGGCCCAACCTTCTCCTTTTGTGACAATGTGAATGTCATCGCTGTTACTTTATCCATCTAATTGAGCTTGACCTTCTCAACGTTTTACTTAAGAATTTCTCTGGTGCTTTAAATACAGCACATGCTGATATGATATGACTGCTGCTGCTGTTTTAGCCAATTCAGCTTATTTCCAGTGTATGTTGTATATGTAGTCCAGACTACCGTTCTCTACTTGAGTGAAGGTCAGGGCTTTCTTGTAACAATGGCTTACAGGGTCTTGGAAACTAAAGCTACAGCCTAACCCACCAGCCCAAAATGAAGCTTCAGATTGACTCAGCCTCAGCACAGCACAGGGTTTAGCCTCAGATTTAGCTCCCACCCAACCTGACGACAACAACGACGCCACCCTCCACCGTCCCTGGTTTAACTTCAACACGCAGGGTTTCATTACCTCTGCCTTAGTCAAATGGCTGAGAGCTCTGGACTGATATTTCAGCTTAGACATAATTAATGAGATGTGCACGTCTGGTTCTCTCTCCTCTAAGCGAAGCACTGTAAGACATCTGCTGGCACTAAGCACAAGAACTAAGAACAGCAGGAAGAGGAGTGAACTCCTGCAGCAACTAGAACCAAGATAATAGGAAATTCATTTTTGTCTACAAAAGAAGACAAAAAACCCCCAAAACATGCTGACTGCACTGGCTTTGAATCAACTTCACTGACTCGTACTTACATTAACGCAGTCATTGTGCTTATTTTCAAAATCAGGGCATCCATCAGGCCAAAGCTCTAGATTCATAAAAATAATACTGTGTTTTACATGACTGCTTTAAGCAAAGGGATTTCTAATCATAACCTACAGAATGTAGTGTTGATCTGTTCATGAGTGCACAAGTCAAATAGTGCGCAGTTTAGAAACACATTCTCCCAATTCTGGAGAAAGAAGAGTTGTATACAAAGTGTTCCTTTAGAGTCCGGGATAAGAACAAAACAGCCTGCAACATTATCACTAAGACGCTATATGAGGTGAATCTAGGGGGAAATATTAATGTCACAATGTATTGCATGGCTTTGATGTGATTATACAGACAAATGTGAAATATTAACCATTTTATTCAAATGTGCAGACACCTTAAGCAGATTGTCCCTGTGCCAGGTTGAATTATTAAAGTTGCTAATAATGACGAGTTGTAGTGAAGAAAACAAAAAACAAACTCACAAGACGAAATGCGAGTCAGAAAGCTAATTAAGTGAATGTAAACCTGACTAAAATAAAGTAATAAGCATAATACCCAGACACTGACATTACACCACTTTTTTATCCTTTCTTTTTTCATATTTTCATATTTATCTCATATATGTAAATATCGCAAAGCATTGAGTATCATGTCATAATCGATGTTATCGTGGTCGCTGCGTAATGAATCGTAATGTGACTGATTCTCACCCACAGTGTTCATAATGTAGAAAGTTTGCTTTATGAGAAACTCCAAGTAATTGTTGTATCATCACAAATTGAAATGGTTGACACAAGAAAAAACAGATAAGAGGTTTAATAGAAGAAGAACATGGCAGTAATATTGTGAAAATATAATCATTAACAAATGCTTTGTAAAAGGATTAAGGATTGTTCTTCCGTGATTAACAGAAAATTAATTATTCAACAAAGTTTATCTGGAATACCACGAGTTCCAGTTAACTATGAGTAGTTGCCAGCTTTTGGAGTTTTCTGTGGCAGCCATGTGGATATTGGATTGAAAAGAGCAAGAAAAAATATCCCGAGACATAATTTGTCTCTTAGAAATCAGCTGTGGGAATAATCCGATTTAAAACCAAACATTTAATCAGTTTGTCATTAAAAAAGTGAGGTGAATAAAAATAACTTTAGTTGCCGGCCTAATCTTTCTCTCCGTTTATCGCTGACGGAGGTCGAGAGTGGTGAAGCAGTTATGACAGACTAAATTAAAGCTTTTCATATACGGTAAAAAATTTCCCTTTTTGGCAAGATTTCCTCGAGGACATGTTCTTTCATCTTCAGAAGTACCTTAAGATTCCCTGCGTGTGAAGCTGATTGAGTACTTGGCCTCGTCATTTTACTAAAAGGCCTCTTCTCATCAAGTTACTTTATTTTTCCCCTTACATGTCTGAATGTTTAAAAGTTTAAAGTTTCTCCAACTTGCTTGCACACATCTATAGTCAAGAATGGAAACTGTGTAACTTGGTAACCAAATTTAAAGCCAACTTTGGTGCTAAAAAGGTGAAGTGGGAGGGCATGAAAATGTCAAATGCATGCTTTCACAATGATATTCTGCATAGGTGGTCTGCATTGTTTTGCTTATGCAGTTTATTCATCAAAAGCTCTGGAAAGCAGGATAGTAAATACAACAATTACAGCAAATCTACTTTTGAACAATGAGTAAAGCCCTGTGGCAGTGCTGAAATCATAAAAAGGATGTGCTGAGTGTTTTTGCAGAACAATGTGTCATGTGCTTTGGCAATGCATGAGAATTGTATTTGGAGGCAGTTTTCTGGCTCTGGATGAACGCTGCTCTCAATTTTACCACTTAGACACAGTGTCTTCAAATGAACAAATGAACAAACACGCAAAAGCAATGTTCCTCCAGCTCTGCTACTTGTTCAGTGTTACCACTGTTAAGGTGGACTCATTATTTTCTTTTTTAAAAGGGTTAGAGGTTTTGAATTTGAAGTAGGAAACAGGTCTGTTTGCAGGGAGCGAATGGTGTGAATGATGGGTGTCATGATAGCCGTGTACTGGTTACAACCGTGGTTATCAAATATTATGATGTGCAGTGTATTTGTTGTTTTTATGTACAGTTAGAGGCTTTAACTACTTTTATACTATACTGTTTTGAGTTTTACCTAATTTGTCCAAAAAACAAAGACAGCAACACATAATGAGAATGCCTGTTTCTTCAAAATCATACTCAGTGTATTTAAAAGCTGTTTTCCCTACAAAAATCAACTGAATTGTTTTGATTTTCAGTGATACTAATTATTTCTGATTAATTCCAATTTTGACTGTAGATTAAATAAAACAGAATTAAAAATATAACTTCAGAGAACCTTTTTTTCTGTTGTGTGTCTACTGCAGTCTGCGCTGGACTATAAATAAATACTGCTAAAAAATGCACATACATGCATTATCATTCGCACTGCACTTGATGTGCGTAAAAAAATCTCAGTGATGTGTCTCTAATTGTATTTTATTGATTTTTGCATTTTTAGCAGTTTTAGCATTTTCGTTTTTTTGTTGTACATTATTTTTTTTATTTTTCTGTTATTGTTGTCTTCCAGTACGCCTCTAATTCACTTGTTCTTTCTCACCCTTGCTGATTACTGCTCTAAAAAGTCACTCTCTCCACTGTGCGATTAATAAAGTCTATATCTTAATATTGCAGTGTCAAGCTTCATGTAAGGAAAGTTAGTAGTAGTAGTAATTAGCAGTAGCAAATTATGGCCATTAGGTGATATTCATAATGCCTGTCTAAATGGAATTACAATGGTGCTCTTGTGTAATTATAAAAGTAAACAATTGGCAATTTAACTGAAAACGTTTGAGTGAAATCAATAAGCACTTACTGCTGCAGACTTCAATCTAAGACCAAAATAAGTTCAGCAAAAAAAAAATGTTTTAATGTTTATAATGTAACAATAATAATATTGTTATTGTGATGTTGTGTAGTATATAAAGTGTGTAAAATGTTTGATTTGTAAGTAAAAAAAACCCCCAAAACAGACATTCTTAGCCTGCAGTGCAGCTAACAACTGAAAATATATGATGGCCTTTAGCTGTTGAGATTCCATCCTATTATCACCTGCCCACAGTTTTGCTTCAGAGTTGTGTTTCACACCTACACTTTACCAGTGATCATTTATTGGAGAGTTTTCACTGCCAAATTGCATGCAAACATGATTTCTGTTATCTGGCGCTGTCACAGCACAACCCCAATGCAGATGTTTTTGGACAGATATAAATAACCCATTAACCCTCTGTGGTGCAGTTTAAGCCTGATCGCCTCTGAGCGCTCACTCGGGCTTGAACTGGTTGAATCTGATGACAGCGGTGGAGAGTGGCCTCCTGTACTTTTTAACTTGAAATCTCTCATGCTAATGATGTGCGGTGGGTGGTGATGAACAGAGGCATTACACATGCCACTGCCATGGTGTGAGAACGGGTACTTCTCACTTTCTGCTGACATAAAGCCACGTCTGCAGTGTGTTACACGGCAAACTGACATCCTGAAGAGTAGAATACCCTTCACAGTGCCTTGTTTTTTCTCATTCCCTGAGCCTTATTTGCTCATATGTCTCGTGTTGCAGATCTGACACTGACATCACTGTCAAAAATTACTGTCAGACAGTATACCCGGAGATGCATCTCCAACATAAAGGGCACGGCACGATAGAATGCCTTTACCTAGACATTTACATGCTCGGTAATTGGGGAACAACTGCCGTTATTTTAAGCTCTTCCTCTCCTTGAATTTGCACTCCTGTTGTTGTTTTCCAGTTCGAGTTGCTTGACTGAAGCGGTGTGTCAGTGGGTGACAACACACAGCAAAATATGGTTAACATGTTTCATGTGACACTTCAATTTCCTTTCTGTCAATCAGTACAGCAGCTGTATCTCTCTTATTGCTCTGCAAGACTGACGGCTCATGATAGATCTAGTTCTCGCTTAGCAGCAGAGAAGTGTGATTACAAAGACAGGCCTGCAAATACATGCATAAATGCAAGTGAGACCTACATACACCTGCTCATGCTGTGTGTGTGCACAAACTGTGCAAAACTCTTAGCAACCCATTAAGGTTTGACCCGGGTTCAGTTTTACTGGAGCGTGACACTTTTTTTGTTCAGACAGCACCATACGTTGAAATAATCAAATTGTTAAATTGGAACTAAGGCTTGAGACAGAACAACTCCTGATTTCTAGCTGAATAGTGCGTGTTTTAATTCTGTTTTAAATGTTCGGAGTGCAGAAAAAGGAAGCGCATATGATTTATGTCAGCGCTGCTGGTTGTAAAATAAAAATGCAAAAATAAAATAAAAATATCTGAAAATACCCTGAAAATTGATTTTGTTTACAGTAAATCCTGCACAATGCGGGCACTGAGGTGATGGCTCCTTGGCCCCGTATGCCTGCTGTTGCCTTGGAGAGATTGTCATAAAAATGGTGCGTCCTGGAGAGACAGCCGGCGGCATTGCTGAGTCGACAGCCCCGCTGTGTCCTAGAGTAGTCCATTAGCTCTACCTGCCCCTTTTCTCCACAGGATCCCCACAGCACTAAATGAAGCCAGGCATATTTTCATCTTCCTGACAGGCTGGCTGCGGCTGCAGCCACTGGGAGATGGAGGTCTGTGTCAGCCTCCGCATTCTGCCGCATTCCTGTTGGCAGCGTTGGCCCAGATGCTGATGCACAGACAACTGTATCATTCATACAAGATTTAGCTTTTTATTTTCTTTTTTAAAACAACTGATTTCATTACATTGAGGAATTGCAGTTACTGTATCCTGTATTCATATTTGCATATCTTCCAAAAAGCTTACGTTTTGATAACATTTATAAAATTACGGATTTTTTTTAAGTCTTTATATTTCTTGGAAGCTAAATTTCTCTGGATGCCAAATTGATGTCATTTGTCAGGTTTAAATTTAATAGGAGATGCTACAGAACTGCTGTTTTATTCATTTCAAATGTAGACGTAAAAACAAAAAACCAAAACAGTTTTTAAGCTTCTGGCACCAAGTGAAAAAGGAAAGAAAAACAAAGCATGTGCCAAGTTGTCCAAGTTAGTTAGTTAACCTCTAAGTTCACATGCCATACCAGCCTTCAGCTACGGTATCTAGGCAACGTCAGAAATGACAGCAAGGTTGTTCCGACACAAATCTACACTTACACATATGCTGAGTTTCTCACCTAAAAATACAGCATACTAAGACCACTGAAGTATCTGTCTAGTGAACAGGATTTACTATTATTACTACAGTAGAAAAGAGCAGCTGCAGTATGTGTTCATCTGCTACTTTTAATCAGGTGTAAAAATTCTGCTGTGTTATGTCATCATTTATTAGTTTCTGAAATATTTGAAGCTACTTTAAAAAAGAAAGGATTGATTTTTTTTCTGACTGAATTAGGACAGCTAGTTAAACCAGATTTCTGCCTTAAAGATAAAATATCTGATTTGTGAACAGAAGGTTGATAAGAAAAAGGTTTACTGCAACAATGAAAAATCTTTGAATCGATTTATGTCACATAAGCTACAGTGTGAGAAAGCTAAAGATAAATCTGCTAACAAATCAGATTTTGAAATCTGGAGTTTCACTTTCTATTAACAGCTGCGACAAAAAGCAATGTTGTGTGTGCCCCCTTGGTATTTTAGAAGGTAGATCTCTCCACTGAGCCAAAGTAATTGATAAAACTGGATTTCTGTCAGTAATTAATATTTGACAGCATTCTGTTCTGGGAGACTCATAGCTAGAGCCCAGGAATACTAACAGATGAGCCATTAAGTCAGACACAGTATGAAAGGTGGTGCTGGGGTTAAACTGGGTTGCAAAGGAGTTTGCAGATGTGCAGATTTCTTATTTTACGGTAGTAAGTATCCCCCCCCCCCCCCCCCCCCCCCCCCCAAAAAAAAAAGCTGCTACTACTGTAGCAGAGTATACTTACAGTAAGAAAGGAGTCATCACTCCTTACTGTGGCCCTGTATGCCCAGCAAATGGATTACCACATTAAGTTGCCGAGGCTAATTTGTTAGGAAACAGTTGCTTTGTTTATGGGTCTATCAGACACAGAGCAACATTAGCATTCATTTGACATCAGCTTTCTGGCCACCTGGTCCAACACCCACTGTTTCTTTAAGCTTTGTTATGGGAAAAATTGTACTTACTCTCTGTTAAATGCTACACTAATGCTACACAGTTGCCAGCTTTGTCTGTGTGTTGTATAGTGCTGGGTGGATTAGAGTGCAGCGAGTACATCAGAGCTGTGTTTTTGGCTAAAGCTGTTTCTTCCTGCTGGAGAAGTCAAACAGAAACAATAAGCTGAAATGCTGCAGACACTTGATGACTTGGGACGTGATTCTCTGAAGGTCTCTGCTCTACAAGTCTGATTGCTTATTTAGTCAGTATGCACATTTTTACAAATTTCTCACTGGCAGATTATGAATTTTAATAGAACAGATTACTAGCTAAAAACAGGATGTTTTAAATTTGAATTTGCTAAACTTAATCTAAAGTGCCAGTTCTACTTCTTAACGTGATCTGAATATGCTGGATCTAATAATCATTTCATACAACGGCCTTTTCCCTTATTGATGGAAAAATAATGTTGTAGTCGGATAACTATTCAATAAAATTCTCATTTTGTATAATTACCATGTTTAGCAAGTAAAGCTTCCATTCAAGAATGATGTTACTGTGTTTTTGTGTTGCATCTAATAATTGGAATGTAAAAATATTGCTTTGAGCAGCTCCACTCCAATGTTACAGTTGGAAAAAACACAAAATAAATAAAAATAAAAATAAAAAGTAGTCTTTTGGAAAAAAATAAACTAACTACAATGATTTTGTGAACTTGGCAAATCTAACTAAAAATCAAACACACTTAGTTTTGCTATCTGTTAGTTTGGTGTAAGATTTATTAGAACTTGGTGGACATTTTACTGAGACTGAGTCAACTGCTTTCAAAAATTGTGTTTTTCTTGTATTGTACTGATTTTCTGAATTTGCCTCTGGCTTTGGTCTACCATACAGTAATAATTAAAAACTAACAGTGAAACCAATAAAAACTAAACATTAAAAACAAACAAACAAAATAAATGAGATTAAACTAAATTGAAAAACAAAGTCTAAGCAAAATAAAAATAACTAGTAAATAACTAATTTGAAAATATAAAACCATGATAATGCTACTTGCTCTTCCAGTCCTAGTCTATAGAAAATTTCCAAATGCATTACAGGTTGTTGAAGAAATGCATTTAAATGCTAAAAGTAAACAGTATTGAATGAAAGAATGCATTAAACAAGCGTTCTTGGTGCATGCTAAAATAAGTGACTCCATTTTCTTTTAGTATGCTGTTCCTAAACAGGTGCATGCATACATTTTAAATGTGAGTGAATGCCCCCCCCCCCCCCCCCCCAAAAAAAAACAAAAAAAACAAAACAAAACCCACAAGTTGTTGTTTTTATTTATAATCTCGCTGCGCCATTTAAGTTTGCTGCACACATAACCCCCGAACCATTGTTTTTTCATAGCTGTGCACACTGAGAGCTAAGCAAACCATCTGGCTCCAGAATAGCTCTGCCTCTGAAAAATGTTTGTAGAGCAAAAACTCCAATCTGGAGAATGAATGCTACCCCACAACGGCAGCCATACCTGGAGTATTTATGTGGATTTTGAAGCTGCAGATGCTAGGGGAGAAAGCTTCCGGCTGTGTGGAGGAGTCGGTGCAGCAACTCAATCTTAAACCACGGTGGCCTATGCAAAGACAACCACCTACTCGAGTTACATTTGAATGTGTCTGTTTGCCAAAAATGACTAAGCGAGAAGGTGAAAAGATAAGAATGCTCCATACATTCAGGCTTTTATGCCAAATGTAAACCAACACAGCACACCCCAGTGCTTCTGCTAATAGGTCTGGTCGAAGTCTCAGAGCTGCTTTTGTGCTTTTTATCCTCTGAGACTTATGAAGCCTACACAATGTACACTCACATGCAGTATGAGATTCCACTCAACATCCAAGCTGTCAGTCAACGGAAGCGGAGATTTCTGCCAAGCACTGCTATTACAGCCTGCCACCATTCCCCTGCCTTACTCGGTTACAGCTTTAATTTGTTTCCTCCGTGATGCTGTGTGGAGCCGTCGCAGAGTTAGCGCTGCTGCAAGGACGCAGGTGCTGAGAGCCACAGTGTCATCCCCTCTGGTGTGTGGTCGATAATGAGACTGGGAGAGCGGCATGAATAACTCCATGAACTCTTTTTTCATTTCCTTAATCTCTGCCCACAGGCCAGTCCAGTAACACTGAGTCATTATTTTCCATCAGTTTGCTCGCTACTTGATCACACATATTGCCTCCTATGGGGCAGGATAAAAAAAAATCCACTGCACAAATGAAAAACACTCTGAAATCCAATATCTTCAATAAAGATGGTGAATAGATCTCCTTGTTAAGCTCTATGTAGGATGATTAATTGTAGATCCTGCAACTTCAAGCCTTCGAGTAACTTTTGACCTCAGGCTACCAGACCGTAGAGGTACAAGAGGCTGCCGGACAACTGATCCATGCTCTCCAAGCATTAACCGAGCAAAAGGAGCCTCACAAAGACATGCATTCTTTTTGTTGTCGTTTCTCATTTTCATCCTGTTGATCTTGTCACAAACCTGAAGCCCCATTGTGGTTCTCTGCCGTATCCCATTTCATAAAATCCCAGGTTTGATGTGCTTCCCAGGGATCTGGTAAGTGCTTGGCAGTACACGCCGGGTGACTCAGCAAACATGGAGTCAGCAGGCCGACACTATCGCTCCTAAAGCAAGGGCCTGAAGCAAGGCTAAGCACTTGCAATTGATTTAATCACATAGAATAGGAGCAGAATATAGGGGTGCTCTGTTCATGTCTTTTTCCTTTTACAGGCTTAGCCATGTACAAAAGGTTAATCTGCTACATAGGGTAGTCTACTGTAGATTGTGCTATCAAAGTAACGAGTGTTATTTTCAAAGGAAAAAATAGAAAAAAAAGAGACTGCAGATTAATCAATCAGCAATAACATCCACTGGATCATCCCAACCCAGCGATCTGGCTTTTGCTTTGCAATCCATGTCAAATTGTGCTGCCAAGAATGTAGAGAAGGTGAGTAATGGAAGTGAGAATGGATGAAGGGGGTGTAGGAAATATATGAGCAAAGACACAAAGCAGGATGATAGTTATTTTGCATTGCAGGAAATTTTGCTGAAGTGCAGATTTGAATAATGCATAAGCTGTGTGACAAAAGCTAAATATTCAAGTAAAGTGAGTTCAGTCAATATCTGCGGAAGAACACCTCGTCAAATCACAATTTGAAAACAATGTGACAGCACGAAGGTGTTCTCTGAAGGTGAACCTAAAGAGAATTATCACACAACTCACCGTTCCCTTTAGAATGATTTTTAGTTAGTTTAAGGTCAGCGATCAGAGGTTTGGTTATTCTCACCTCTCACATACTTTTTATTTCAGCTTTCTGTTTTCTGAGGAAAACCTGAGACATTCCACCTCCTCCCAGGGCAGATACAGATAACAGTTTCCAAGTGAGCAAAATGGAGCATTTAGCATCTTGGCAGCATGAGTATGAATGAATGAGGACCTCTTCATTTATCCCTTATTTGGGAAGGTCTTTTGTTACAGTGGTTGAATAATAATATTAATAATGATAATAATGACAAATAATTATCTGGCAGATGCTGGTTGCCAGTCAGATATATTGTGTTATATGGAGCATGTGGTACAAAATACTTCCTGTGTCTGTCCTTGCAGCAGCGGAGCTGAACCAGTCTGTTAGAGACTCCTCTAGTGCTCCTCTGCTTGTCCAGAAAGTGTTGCAAAGGGTGCTCAGGATTGTCCATGACGGATAACAGTTTGTGGCCTCTGCAAAAAGCAGCCAATCATGTAGCCAGCCTTCTGATCAGTCTGTCCAGTCTGTTGGTGTCACCAGCTCCAATGCTGCTGCCCAGTACACCACAGCAAAGTACGCTGTATTCGCCACAGAAAATTGTCATTTTGCTTCACATGTTGAAGGATCTCGGGTTCCTTAGGAAAGCTCGTGTCCTTCATGTGCACAGCCTCTGTTTTGGTTTGTTGTCGATGTGGATGCTCAGGTCCTTGTAGTCCACAAAATAAGCATCATGTTTTGGGGCAGAGAAAGGACGTGTAGCCGTCCTTTTCCTCCTGTAGCTGACCACCATCTCTTCAGTCTTATTCACATTCACAAGCAGATGATTCCTCCCAGGCCACGCCACGAAATCATCCACTTCTGCCCTGTACTCTTCCTCCTGCTCATCACTTATACATCCAACCACTGCAGAATCATCAGAGCATTTCTGTAGGTGGCATGACCTGTTGTACTGGAGGTCTGAGGTGTGAAAGGTGAACAGGAATGAAGGCAGAACATTGTTGTGCTGCGCATAACCAGATCAGACAGGGCACTGGCCAGTCGCACATACTGTGTCCTGTCTGTCAGGTGGTCAGTAATCCAACTGAGCTAAAAGAAGCTGGATATTGAACTTAACAGAAGCACGAAGCATATATAAAAATGTATAAACTTAAAATGTGTTTTTCCCTCAAATGAGCAGTTATTGTAGGTTTTAAGGAATTGTGATTTCTGTTCTCTAAAATGTATTTTTCTCTCTATGACACACTAAGTCAAGAGTTTTAGAGCACCACATCCTTCATAGTTTAATTATGTAATTGGCCATTTTAGAGATTAAGAGCTTTAAATGCTTAAATTAAGTACTGAGTCAATTGGTACATTTTATAACTGGGAAGGTGCTTTCAAAGAAACGTTATTCATCTTTTATAAGCTGCATCGCATACGATGTTAATCACCTATAGGTGACCTCAAAGGGCACACAGGGAGGAGCCTGGGGTGGATGGCTGGACCAGCTGTTTATTCTACGTTTTCTTAAAAACCTTTGACTACAAAGGTTTCCTAACCTTAATCAAACTCAAGCCAAAGCACTATCAGTAATCTGTGGCAGTTTCTCAGGGTACAGAGAAACATTGTGAATTGAATCTCCTTTTTCTATTTCAGCATACAGCATTGTTGCTATGGTTACTTGCAGTCAAGACTGAGAAGTGATTTACAATTAGGAGTGATGATAAAGCTGTTGACTGTTGTTGAGGTGTCCCAGGATACGGTGTCCATTGACACCTACCATTTGGAGAACATTTCATGAAAAAACATCTATTACAGTTACCTAGCTGTTATACGAATGATGTAATTATTTACAGTCATAATTGTTTCCTCAGCTCTTTTTGCTTCAGGGCACACTTTTATGTGAAACCAAGGCAAAAAAACAATTAAATGTTTTTTTTGTTCTAAAATTGCTACATGTTGTAACATTTGGTTATTTCCCAAACAAAGCCAGAGTGTTAGTGTTTAACTGCAGGAGAGGATTAAAGTCTCTGTGATTGAATTGCTGTTCTGTAATTTGTTACTGTGCAACCTAGCACCGGAAAGCCTTCAGACAGGGGCATGACTGTAGGATTTCCTAGCTTCGAGCCCCAACAAAATAGATGAGAAAATGTCAAGGGCTTTACAAAGGACTCAGATTGTACCTGCAAAACACGAGGCCGGCCCCTCGACATCGACACTATGAGAGGAAATGTGAAAGTGCGTGTGAGTGTGTTTAGTGAGGGGGTTAATTTGCACTGCTTTGCTCGCGTACATTCCCATTACTCATTATTTATTTAGTCAGAGTACACTCTTAAGCAGTGTGACCTTTCAGTGCAGACCTAATTGAAGTGGCTTGTCTAGCTCTCAGCGGGCCCTGAAAATGCTTCAGTCTTACCAGGTGGAGCTATCGTGATCCTCGGTGTCATAACCTGTAAAACCACATGCCAAGCTGAGGCAATGGAGCCGCTGCACTTATAGCTGCGTACTGCAAATGACAATGAGAAAATACATATGAAAGCAATATGGGCTTCTTTCCTGGCAATTAGTCTTGACTGAATCGATGCACGGCTGGATTGTCTTGTTTTTCAGCATTACTCTTGGCTTGCAGATGATATTGGTATTGGTAGACAAGTCATTTCTGCGAAAAATGATATCAGATTTGTTTAGAAAAGATCTTTTGCAGGGGTCTCTCAGATCCACTGCTTGTGGTATAAATGTAGCCTCTCAGATTAAGTGGCTCAGCTGCATGTTCACCTCCATCTTTGGAGACATTTCAATGACGATACAGGCTGAGACATTGTTAAAAGGGGAGGGGTGGCGGGGTCCATTTACCCAGGAGAGAGCCGGTGTAATCCATCAGCCTGGCTGCTGCCCATTCAGCACAGCCGGCCCCAGCTGCCTACTGCTAACCAGCCCTCCACCTCTCCCTCTCACTGAATTCCCTCCCTCCTCCCTTTATCAACATCTCTCTTTGTGCCATGCGCGGCCTCTCTAGACTTTCTGTCTAGAAATACTGTTCACTAAAAGCTCCACCAGATTTTATAATTCATCATATCTGATCATCTGCATCTGACCTCACCGCTAACAAAAGCAGACACAGAAAACATACAAATATTTAATGTTAAGTGATGCATTATAAACCACAGGCTTACTCTCTATCGAAGCCTTAACGTAGTGACGGGAAGGTGTGAGGACTGCTTCTTATCTTTTCTCTGAAACTCAAACCGATGCCCCGTTTGTTGTTAGCAATTACTCATTCCCACTAAAGATGTGCACCGAAATTAGTGGTCACAATAACGGCATAATTAGTCTAAGGAGGAACAGATGGGCGCTGTACTTTTTGGTGGCAAATATAAAGAGCTGCCCAGAAAAATTGCAGCTTTTAGTGGACAGTTTCCACTTGTGGATTAATACAAATTTGGCGTGCTAGTGACTTTTAACAACACTGGACAAGCGTGCAGAATTAACTCACGATAAAGCCATGTTTAATGTTTAAAGGTGTAGTTTAGACATCTTTAGACATGTCTGGTCTGTTTCTGGGAATTCAATGGAAGATCAATGCCATGTATACTATCTGACAAACATGACACTTGAGCCAACTGATGAAGAGTCTGCTAACACTTGAAATGAAATTTATAGTTAGCTTGGCAGATAAAATTGTCAAAAATCAATGGAAAACATGTTTTAATTCAGTAAAATATCAGTAAGGTTTATAGTAGTTTATTGTAAGTTTTTCTTTTGAAATAAGAGTACAAGATGTAGATACAGTTGTGCAAAAGTCTTTAGTCGTCCATCTTTTTTTTATATGTCACTAGGAAAATGGGAAATAGCTGCAGATATTTAATGAACTATGGAAACATAAATAGAAAAACAGCACATACGGCTAAAACAGAGTTATAATACTTAGCAAGCTTGAAAGTCAGTATTTGGCACAACCACCTTTATTTTTCACCACAGCCTGAACGCTGTCTTTCTTTTAATTTTTGTTAATAATCTTCAGGACTGACTCTCCAGGACAATCCAAAGTTTTTCTCTGAATGTTGGCTGCCTTTTCTTTTATTCTCTGTCATGATGATCCAACACTCCTACAATAATTTTGAAGGGTGAACCTCTGGGGAGGCCAATCCATGAGTTTTTTTTAATCCAGGTGTGCTTTTACTAGTCAAGTCTTTTTTAAGATGGTACCGGTGACCCCCGTCTATTTGCGGTTCAGTATTCGTGGATTCACGTATTTGTGGATTTTACTGTGGAAATTAACTTATTATTTGCAGAAGATTTACACATTTGCAGGTTTTTGCAGGTAATTTGCTTTAGCAAACAGTAGATAGATGAACTTGAGGACCAAATGTGTCTCTCAGGTCTTGTGTCAAGTTTTTGATGATTTTTTTTGTATTTCTTCTTGACTTTTAGATCCTGTTCACCTGCTGTAGCTTTTTTAAGGCATAACACTTTTTCTTTCTCCCTCCAGTTTCCTCAAAATGTTTATACTTGCATGATTCATGTTCCAGTGCTAAAGTGGCTTAACAAACAAAAATTATGGTTAAATACAAAGATTGGACTGAAAATGAGTGAAAAAGCCTGAGAACGAAATCCCTTTAAAAATGACACGGAAGTCCCACTCCTTGAAAGGAAAATATAAAAGAAATAAAGGGTGGCTCAATAACATTACTTTATAATAAATAAATCTGAGATTAAGTCTGTTGCTGCCAACCAAACCATCTAAAAACATAAAATCTGTTTTAGCTAGTTGACAGAAACAGGCTAGCTAAAATTATCTCTTTTTCTCAGATGTTAAAAATGAAATTATATATTAAAGATAAGAAAAACATGTATTCATATTAACCATATATTTTTGTTAGAATATATCCTGCCATTCACTTTCTGCTGCTCTTAGGTTTAAAAATAGCTATCTGAAAGCATAAAATCTGCCCTTTTTAGTCAACGGACCGCTAAAAGTAGGTTTATTTTAGAAGTATAATTGCTAAGTTTGTGATCATTACATCTGAGATTAATATGTGGTATTTATATATCACAGTATCCTAGCAAGTTTATGATGTTAAAAAAGTAGCTAGCTCTATATTAACTAGTTTAAACTCCTGTAACAAAGAGTAACGTTGTCACATTGGTGTGCTTTTTGATGAAAAGCATAAAGAGAACCAAACATTCATTCTCTATATTTGCAAGTAACACAAGCCAAAGTAAAAAGCTACTCAACTTCAGTAATTAGCATGAATGTAATTCCACTCTTGAATTAATGATTCATGGGCTAATGTTTAGCATTCTAATTTGCTCCTGCAGATTAAACCCCCGTCTCGGATGTAATCTCTTTGGTTTTCCTGTCCCTGTGCTAGGCTACCACCCAGGCTGTTTCTCAACTAAATTTAGCACCTCTGTGCCATTCTTAGAAGCCTAAGTTTCAAATGGAAAGGTGCACCGAAAGTAAAAGTGAACAATGCTTTCAGTGTGTGCGCGTGGAAATAAGAGAGTGGCTTGTATCAGCTTCTCACCCATTCAAAGATATCACTTACCGTAACTCAATACGTCGTCACTGGACTCTGAGTAGGCGCTGAAGTACTTTTCACTGCTGTCCATCCTGTGCGAGCGTCTGACGACTACCTCAAAGAAGTACTGTACCATTCTTCAGAAAATACCTTCGCTGAAATGACTGTAATTGTGATGTGATTCAGCTCCATCTTGGGTAATTCATCCTTGATTTTTCATTGAGGTCAAGTGTCTTGCGCAAAAATGATATGTGCGTAAAACTCATACAAGTCAGCTTATTATTAAGAAATATTAAGGCCAAGAGAAATGATCGCTCCGGCTGTATTAATATTTGATCATCATGAAATCGTTTTAATCTCCTTTTGTAATTAAACTTTTGACAGTCGTGTAATGAAGGTTCAGCAAAAGAAATGTAGAAAATACATATCACATAACTATTTAATTACTTCCTGAAGTCATTAGAACATTTTTGCATATACATTGCCTATAAATCTGGTGAAAGGGGGGTGTGTGGGGTGGGGGCGGCACAGTTGGTCATTTCACACAAAGAAAGGAAAAGAAACATTTTCCATTTTACTGTCTTTTAAATACTATTTGAGTAAATATGCAAATTGCAAGTAAATGGTTGCACACTACATCAGTTCACAGCAAAACAGAAAAAGAAACCAAACAGATGTATATACATTAACCAGCTTAATGCTCTTTTTTTTCCTCCTCTGTTTAAAGTCCTGTGGCAGTCTCAGTAGGGACAAACTGTTTCAGGGCAGCAAGGGAAGAAATGAAGTGTGTTCACCAAATAAAGCTGTTGGTTTTCCCTCCCCTGTGGAGCCGAGTTCACGGTCAAAACATTTTCTTCCAGCGCTGCATCTATAAACTGTTAGCCTGAGATTTATCCCTCTGTGTATCCAAGAGCTCAAATCAGGACATCATCCACAAACCATTTACGACATTTTACATTTCCAGCATAAGCCGTCATCCACAGACGCTTAACTTTTGGGAGCAACATTTCAAGTTTTGGCTTCAGCGCAAGCAGGAATAAAGACAGCAAAGCTTTTGTATCCTTTAGTCAGGCGAATAATCTAAGGCCTCACACAAAGTTCATGTGTTCACGGAAGAAATAAAGTAAGAGTAAATGAGGGATAGAAGGATTTTTTCCCCTTAGAGGAGACATATCATGTGTGCAGCTAGTCTAAGCAACTCTGTTAGGGCTGGATGGAGTCACTCTTCCTTCTCCAGAGCCTTTTGAGACTCATTAGGACCTCCCTCCTAACTGTAAAACCCCGTCATGGTTCGCTCCCCCAACAGTAGGACTAGAGTCTCTTTAGGCATCCGGCTGCTTCAAAATGTCCGACCAGCCTAATCAAGATGTTTTCTTTTTGATGTTGTAGCTTTCTTTGCTTACATAACACTTAATCCACTTAAGCCTCTCTCTGCACTGGAGCAGGTCAAAGTCAAACACATAGGCATTTTGTTTAGATCCATTATAAATTCTTCACTCCTCATTACACTCAAGATGCTCTCTTCAGTAATGGCAGTGTTAATGTTGCAAGGTGCACCAAGGTGAAAATGTGAGCAAGCAAATGTAACTGTCGGTCACTAAGGTGCTCTTAGCTGTAAACAGCTTAAATGGATGTGGTGATTATTTTAGATTAGTCACCTAATACCAACGGTTTGCTGATAGACACTCGTTTCAAACCCCTGACTCATAAAGTCACCGCTGTGTTGGAATTCAGCCCTCTGATCGTTGTGTTTTCTGACTACAGCCATCCTTTCTGTACAGTCTCAGTAAAATCCTGGGCTCTCTGTTGTGGCTCAGACAAAGACTCACTTCATTGCTACACAAAACCTTTTACAGTTAATTTCACAGGCCATGTGGTACTAACTTTACTTTTATGTGTTCAATGATGGAGCAGCTCTTTACCTTACAGTTCAATTATTCTTCTGATCCTTAAAGCCACCAAACATTTGGCTGCACACCAAAATTGAGCCTAGACGTTTGGAGCGGTCACGTGAGTTCCTCTGTTATGGATCTTCTCTTGAAGAGCAAACTGTCGTCTGCATTTATGTTTCATGAAGATAATCCGTCAGTAAGATTTATCTATTGAGTGCTAACAATTGTGTAATGGCTTTAATAAATAGGATAGATGGATGGATTCAGTTGACTCTATTGTGTGATCATGTACTCAGCGGCAGCGTCTGGTAATCCCAAATACAAAACGGTAAAATGATCTGTGGTAATAAAACAACACAGGATGTATTTGCAGAGCTGATCTGAGCCTTTGCCAGCCCCTCGCAGTTAATGCCAAACACCATCCCTATCTCTGCGCAGAAATGAGTGTATCTCCACTGGAGAACATCAAGTGCTTTATTTCATTTGCAATATTGATCTTTTCTCCCTTCTTGAATTCTTTGATGCTCACGTCCAATGAAGGGACGACAAACCACAATCTAATTGATTTGGCTCAGTTAGGAACAGAGGTTCGTCGAGCTTGTTGCGATTAGCGAACTCGTGATGCTGAGAGGCAGCGTGTTAGCACTGTGCTGCATCGGAAAATGTTCAAAAATAATACGCTTGTGATAATATCATGAACGCAGACGCTCCCTTTAATGCTTCTGTAATGCTCGCTGACTTAGTGTGTAAATGAATTTCTCTATTTGCCTGAATATGACACACAATGTGTGCAAATCCAAAGCAGCGGCGAGGGCTTTTAAGAGGCACTTACATGCTTTCAAGCATTTGTCTGCAGTGTTAATTGACACACGATGAGTAATTGAAAGTAAAAATGGAGGTGCTTGGTCATTATGAGATATGATGATTCAGTGTATTTTTATAATGCAGCCCGAGATGCCTCCGATAATGATGTACATTAAGCTGCACAGTTTTCATTTTCCTCCTCAAATCCCTCCTCCCCGGCTCCTTTCACAGCCTAATGACAGTTTTATGGGAAACTTCATTAGGCGAAGGGATCTTGAACCGATAAACATCAGCTTATAATTGTGGGATAAAGTGGCAGTGCCGTGTCTCTCTCATGTCTGGGTCAACCAAGAAAGAATGGTTCATTGTTGAGGTTAGGGTGTGATCAGACAGGTGATTTATTGGTAATTAATAGATATTTAAAATGATTTATATTTGCAGAGCAATCCTTTTCATTGCTGCCCTTTGGCTCAGGGCATACATGCACTGGGGCTCAGTGTTTTGTTGTGCACAGCGGTCTGCAGGTAGCCTAATGATGAGAAAGCATTACAGACTCTATTGTTACTGGGACCTGCTAAACAAAGACGTTCATTCATCTAAGTTGTTATCTGGGCAGAAAAAAAGTAAATAGGTGTCTTCCATGGACTGTATATAAAAGATGGATGGCACCTGTGATGTCACACACTTGTTTTGAACCCTACAGGAGCTTTAAAATAGGTGTTTTGGTCATCATGGGGTTTTTTTGTTTTATTGCCTTGTTTTTGCTTCAGACTCAGAAATAAACATATTTTAGATTCTAGTTGGCTTCGGTAGCAGTCTGCATTTCCTAAACAAGCTAAAAAAAAACCCCACTAGATTTTCACTCGTCAAAGCTGAACTACTGTGTTTTTTTTTTTGGGCAGCTATTTGACACGTAATTCCATTAAAAAGCCCTAAAAAAAAAGCACAATCAGTCAACAGTCCAATTCTGGACTGGAATATGCATTAATCAGACATACATTTGGATACTTGTCATAACAGTATCCAAATGGATGAGTTATAAAATTAAATTCACCTGTGTACAGTGATTATGGAAGGGGACGCTAGCCAAACATGGTTTTTAATACCTTTTAGCTATACATTTTAATATGGAAATTATGTGAAATGGCTCGCTTTTGAAGCAGGCTTCAAGTTATCATCGATCAAACTGCAGGCATCGCACCTTAATTTCATTTTTCAGCCACTTGGTGTCTTCAGCTGCTGCACAACCAGGAACACCTTTTATTTTTATATCTGTGTGTCAAATGGTCCACCTCTGGTATAAGAGAGAGAGAGAGGGGTTCCTACAGTGCTGCTGAATTCTCATTGTGTTTTTTTTATTCACTTATTCATTATTTTTCTTTTGCCAGCCTTACTTTTGTCTCAGTGCCCCTGGATGCAATGGGTCACTCTACACTGGGCTTGTGTTATCGTTATTGCGAGAATATAAACTCAAATGGAAGCACAATTATCGTTCCCTAGACACAAGGGAAGTTAACTTCAGCTACCTACAAGCACTGAACTTTACATTGTGATGTACTCTTTATCCGTTTAATTGCTTCTTGTGGACTTGTTGATGTCAACACATAGCCACTGCTTCAAAAGAATACAGTATTTGCATGCTAGCCATAAATTTTCTACAAAGGTAACCTGCAGCATTTTCTTGTTAACAAAGTTGCTGTTTACATTTAGTGTTGCTCTACTGGTGTGTATGCTTTAGGTGTTTTCCTACATACAATACACATTTGCTGTTTGCTGGTGCTTTTTTGCATTTGTGTATGCACCCATAGATTGGTGCAGTGGTGTGAAGCCACTGGCTAGCGTATTATGTCACTATAGATAGTTTCCTCTGTTCACATCCATGATGCAAGCAAAATAGGGGTGTTATAAGCATAACACAAGATTATATAGATATTATAATTGCTCTCTGCAGTTTTAAAGGAACAGTACTAACTTTAGGCTGTGAAATTAGATACTTGATACTTTATTTTGGTTAAAACAGTAATAAGAGTTACTGTTATTACATTGTTGTCACAATCACTGTGAACAACTGAAAACACCATCAAAAACAGGTCAATTCAACCTACATAGCCTATTCACTATTAATGTCTATATACGACCCTACATTAGGAGCAATTTTTCACACGTGGTATGGTAGGTTTGGGTAACCTTTTCCCCTAAATATATGATATTATTTAAAAACTGCTTTTTATTTATTCAGGTTGTCTTTTTTTAGAATTAAAAATTCTTGTTGATTTAGTTCTGATGTTTTTTTTCAAATATTTTTAATACCAAAATGAAATTTGAAAATCAAATCATTGGCCACCCAAAGGGTGAAACAGCAGATAAACGTTTTTAGCTACAGTTACTTTACAGGCTAACAGGCATAGATTGTAACTAAAAAAACGTTTATGTCCTGATGCCAAAAGACTGTATGTTTGTTACTTTTTTTTGATGAACCCATATTAAACTCAGTGGAATTTCTGATAGGTCTGTATGTATTTGTGACGTACACTTGATACTGTTTCTGATCATTGTACGCTGCTCTGTCATCTATGAGATATCTAAAAATTATACATGCATATTATTTAAATATTCTATAGCAAAAGCAATTTAGTTTCTTTTCGTGATTATATCTTTATGCGTACACAGTAAGATTAATGTATGGTCTTGCTTATCTTGCTGCTTTCTGAAAACTTCTGAACCGTTTCATAAATTCTGATCTATTGTGTGAAAAACAGAATATTTTATGATGAGAAATATGTTGAATTATGTATGGGAGAATAATATTAACCTATATAGGGTGTTTGGGGATCAACCTCGTTCTGTATTCAGCAGTTTTTAGGCCAAATCTCTGAATGTTCTATACATTTGCTTTGGAACTTACATCTGCTGTGTATAGCACAGTCAGCAAGTCATAGAATATGTCTTTTAATAAAATTCATAAATCCACTTAGCGCTTGTGTGTTATGTTGATGGCAAGGGCATAGAAATGGGTCAATTACAGATTGAATTTTTTATGATCACTAGTATCTGTTTTCTGTGATGCAGATAAAGCGCTGACCATGAGAAACTTTGGCAGTTTTTGTTTTTACATTTTTCCCAGCTTGTTCAAAACGGTTCCTGGATTGTAAACTATCCAGGAAAACCTCCATCTATTACACCTGGCTGTTTAATGTGACTGCTCATAACTTCACAGACTGGCAATTTTGTTAAAGCAAACTTTTGGCAGGTTGAGAACATTTTGATAATCTCGTTGTGAGCAAGTATGTAAATGGATCGGTGCCGAGGTGAATGCACCCTGCAACTATCTTAATGCTAAACAAAGAACCCGGGCCTGGAGTATGTGCTGTCACGCGAGGTAGACGCCTGAAGCAATTCTAGCTTCTTTGTTGCGTTAAATGTCCTGAAAATCCAAACTCTTGCACTGTGAACAACCCTGCCACCCAAGGGGATCTTCAGGGAACTTTAATGTTCTTACACAACCATTTTAAATCGGTGACTCACCCTGAGGGTGACAAGACCGTCCCCAAAGTTGCCATGATTTTTCGCTGCGAAAATGTTCTTTTGTGTTTGTGTAATGCCGTAACCATTACCACTAAGTTCGGAGGATTAGGATCATATGCTTACACACACTTCATAGGAGGACAGAGTTTGACTTCCACCGACATTCACAGAGTGGAGTCTCTGACTGGCTAGCTGTATTTATGATGCTTCACAGGCCAGATACTGAAATGAAAGAGGCTCCACTCGAGGGGCTCTCTGTCTTAATCCGCGGACATTATCTCCACACTGTAAGTGGGTCTTGGCTCGTTACCCCGCAGTAGAGGGCCAGGCTGGCAGGGTTGCGGGGAGAGAGGCAAAACAGGAAAGGGAAAGGGGGGAGGGCCTTGCCCAGCCGCCGAGAATGTAATCTCCAGATTAGGGGGCGAGACGAATTCCTGCTGCCAGCCTGACCTTGTCAAGGCAATGGAGGAGCCAGAGTGAAATTGAGATTTCAGGACAGGAGCGAGTCGAGATGTGTTTCATTCTTTTTTTTTTTCTTTTTCTTTTTCCACCCTGTGTTAGTTTCTCTTTCAGGGGTCACAGCTTTGACACCATGATTCATGCTAAATGTGTGCCGTCACACTGTTAGCACACATGAAGTTTATGTGAGCAAAACCATATCTGGCACTGACCACGCTGCCTGAAACTCTCGGCAGTCACTCAGTCCCCCTGTGCAGTTTTTATAGGATGAGCAGACAAAGGAAAAGAAATGGTGTTCTAATTTATTGAGACTGGTAAATATGAGTGTTTCAGCCAAAAACGACCAAGGCTTTGAAAGCTGTCAAGCTGAAACAATTATTTAATAAGAAAAAAAAAGATCCACAGTTGTTTTATTGATCAAATAATGCTGTTAGACAGGTTCAAAAGAAAGTGGAAGCAGTTCCAGCTTCTCTAATAGCAGGACTCACTACATGTATTCCTCCTGAATGATTTTTACTTGAGAGGAGTGCTGCATGCCTCAGATGGTCAACGTGACCGGAGCTCTTCAGCAGTATTAAAAAACAATCTCGGTAGTTCTTAAGTATGACTAAAGAAAAACTGAGACACTTATTTTAAGTTCAGCCTCTGAGCAGAATGGCAACGATTGTAAAGGAGATGCTCTGTAATCACTATTAACTGAATTGCAATTTTCATCCAGAAGAACTACACATGATTAATTTTACATATTAAAAGACTGGTTTATAATACAGCATAATCACTGTAATGTTGCTACTCTGTAATCACTTTAAGTAAATTAAGGAGATCCTTAGTTTTTTGCAAAAAAAATGTAGTGTAAAGATTCTTCTTCTTACAGATAAATAAGCAAATTACCAGGTAAAAATCAGAAAACATTTACAAATATAATAACTAATAAAAACCCATTCTGAACAGTATGTTTCTCACTCTTGGTTAGAAAAGCAACAGTAACCTTGCAGATTCAATCTTGGTTAGCCAGTGTTTGCTAAATATTTCTTTCTTTTGGAATTCACTGAACCAGGTCTGTTCCATAACTCGTACTTGTGTCTCACTTTAAATATATATGGTTGAACACAAAGTTCATTCACTGACCTTTGGTGCATGGACATGCGTTTCCAATGAAGCTCCATCTACTTCAAACCACAAATAAAAAAACGTGACACGGGCATGAATAGAGAAAATAAATCTTTAAAGTTGAAGAAGCAGAGCTGTTCAAACTCCCGCACAGCTTCTGTTTTGTTAACAAGCTTCCTTTGTGAATATTCTTACTTTATATTCTGAGTATTTCAACTTTCTGGATGACCTCTGTGTCCTTTCATTGAGTTTATATTAGCATGTTCTGCTGGATGGAAACTGGAAAATGAGAATAATAATGTGTTTGCCCCTATTTGAGCATTTCATTCATTTGACCCGTAATTGCAAAACAACAAAATAATGAGTGTGTCTGCCGCAGACAGCTGCATACAGCATCAGCTGCATAAAGGAAGTGGCAGAAAGCTGCCAATAAACTGCCATTGTGCTGTTTAGACAAGACATGTTTTTATTGCTTCAGACACTCGCTGGAGCAGAAGAGAAACTCACTGTCTTGCAATTTTCAATTCAATTATTTACGGAAGGAAACGCATTGAGTCATAAGCTCTTTCCATGCAGGTACATCCTGTCTGTGCTCTAGTCAAATGAAAAGTAGTGCAAATGATAATAACGCTCATAAAATACAAACGAAGACAGAAAAAGTGTCAGTTTTGTCAGCGTTCTCCGATTAGGAATGTGATCTGCATTGCCTGGAGATAAAAAACATAAACATAATAATGTTGTTTCCCTTTATTTGAGACCAAAGACTTGTCTGTTAATATTGCATACAGGCACATGTAACTCCTGACAGTCTCTGTTTAGTACAGCTAAGAAGTGCGTGTTGCCCTGGGGGCACCTTAGTTAGATAAATACCACAAACATATAAAAAAATAAAATCCACGAGTAAC
This sequence comes from Neolamprologus brichardi, assembly GCF_056152115.1. Lineage (NCBI taxonomy): Eukaryota > Metazoa > Chordata > Actinopteri > Cichliformes > Cichlidae > Neolamprologus > Neolamprologus brichardi. Next base: position 27,548,864 of record NC_142124.1, on the reverse strand, counting down.
ATAAAAAACAATGTGGCATAAAACACTTTTTAATGTATGATTAATTCTAAAGCACCAGTCAGTTGTGCTAAATTGAACCCAGAGCAGTATAGCTGCACATTCTCTGTGAAGTACAACACTGGCTGGGCTTTCATTCATTTTCTATGCTCCTTTTTTTCTCATCCGCAGCTTTCGTTTGCACCACAAAAAGGTGTCAGTAGATCTATAATTCAAAATTTGTGCCGCGTTAATTCAAAGTTTTTGACACGAACGGTTTGAATATCCCTGAACATCTAAAGCCACTGCGGGCTCTTGGGTAATTAGCGCTTGAATCAGTGCCAATGTAGCGCTCATTATATTTCTTAGCTCTGAACTTTCGCTTCATATATATTGTTTACCGAAGTGTGGCCACTAAGAGCACCCACACTGCCTTATTAGAAAACCGCTGACCCAGTGCTCTTTTCACATTTACATTAAAGCAACACTGGTTCTTACCACTTTGGTATTATTGGTAATCAGTTATTAAAAATGAAACCATGATAATTGAAGACAAAGTAAAGTTTCTCTTAAATTGTGGGTTTTAGTGTAGCATGGGATTAAATGAACAGCTGCTTTTTCACATTCACTGAACAACTCAACATTTTGTCAAACTGGATTGTCAGAGGAGAGGGACAGGGTGAATATTTGAGATGCCTGAGCATTAAGAAAGAAGTTAGTCAAGGGCAGTTAGTCTAGCTAAGCACGCAGGCTGGATGGTGACGGTGAAACAACTAGACAAGAATGAGTGAATCAGATCAATGGAGCATTGTTTGTCAAGAAATATTGAATGACAAATCACCAAATGTTGCTTTACAGTTTTGTTGTTGTGCAGGACTAATAAATAAGACACAGAGTGCTAATCTGACTGATTTAGGAAGCCAGTAGCAAGCTCTTCATGATAAACTAGGGTCTCACTATATAGATATATATGAAATTTAGATCTTCTCTGTCAGATCTGGTGTTTAGTTTAAGGAAAAAACACTGTTCAAGACCATTACCATATTTAATAATACTAATATTATACTTTATATACCTGCTGATTATAGTACTTATAGCTTATAGCTTTAAAAGGCAATTTTTGTCATTAAAAACTACAGAATGTACGAAAACTTTCCCCACCAGGGGCACCGTTTTACCAGGTGTGTTGAAATATTAAAAAAACCTCTTCTTAATTTCTTCAGTCAGTTTCCAGAGCTGTGACTTTTTGAGCTGGGGCCCAAACATCACAGCTCTGAGCGCACAGGGTTGCTTAAATAATCAACCCACTGGGTCGCTTTTTGGAGGAAGATTGCTCAAATAAAAGATAAAAGAAAGAGTCATAGAAACAAACAGTTACCTGTAGTGTTTGCACTGCAGATCAAAGTGAGTCACAGCATGTACTTAGCATGATCCTCCTGGTTGTCATTGTCTACTGACAATGTGGGTTCACCCAAACCCAGTATCACGGCAAAACGTGTAATAGACACACCGGTCCACCGTGACCATTTCATGCTTTGCTTCTAAAAACACGTGAATAGGGCACGCATGCAGAAGTTGGATTAACAGCAGGTGGATATATGAGGTGGATATATTTAAAGCCACGAAGTCTGTAACAAACAAAAAACGTATGAAGTACATTCCAGGGTCCTTAATCACCAGAAACGATTAAGCTGAGCAGCTAATATGTATATACATGTTAATTTATTAATAATGTCTGTTTAAACACTTTCTCATGATTATTTTCATGTTGCTTCGAAATAAAATCTCCCTCTGCTGTTACTACAACTTACTGCAACTTCTGTATGTGTGTATATTTCACGTTTTTTAGAAGCAAATCGTGAAATGGACACTGTGGACCAGCTTTGCGTGTAATAGATGCGTGATATCGGGTTGTACACCCAGTGTGAACATAGTGTATTTATGCCATAGCTCTGAAATTTTTAGACTTAATGACCCAGTTGCTTCCGTCCCTAACTTGACTCTGTAGCATGCAGCTGAAGTCATGCATAATCCCACAAAATCTACCCAGCTTATGAATTTTAAATGGGAAGACCTAAATCACAGAGCTGCTTTTAAGTGATTCCATTTCTAATAGGAAAGCAGACAGCTGGGGCGGTGTCCCGTTGTGGGGCGGCGTCACTCAGGCTGACATATTTTATAGATTGTAAATATATTTTAATGTGTGCATAGGTTGGAAAGTTGACACATTTGATGCAAGAGAAAAAAACAAAAAAAATCCCAAACACGAAGGGGCTCAGGGAAGAGCAGACGCACATGGAGAAGAGAGGTGCTGTTGTGCTTTTTCAGTTTCTTTTAACTTTAACTTTCTTGTTTTGTATTCTTCAAGTTAATTGCCAAGTTCTGTGCACACCATTCAGCACAACACTCTTGACTTGTGAAGTTGTGTGGAAAATGAAAAGAATTCAGCTGTTTTTATGCCAATATTATGTCTCAGCTGAACAGAGACCCATATGGATTGAATGAATAAAATATTGAGTTTTGAAGTTTTTTCTTAAGTTATGCTTCACTCTGACATTCTGCTCTGTGAGCTCTGAAGGAGCCACTTGGCCTAAACATTACTACATATGGATATTATGTTCCCCTCATGGGGATTATTGCTGCGGAAACTTGTTGCTTTTTCTTATCGCTGAAGAACAAAAGCCTTCTCTGTGTACACATATATACTAGCTGTAAATGTAGGACCATTCTTGGACCAAGATCCTTGTTTACTACACTTATGTGTTGGGGCTTCAACCTTTACCATGTCTTCTTATGTCTGGGTCTTCATAGTGTCTGTGTGGATTGGCCCTCTTTCACTCTGATTCCTGTGTTACTGTGAAGATTAGATCCTCGTGTTTCTTTGTTCAGAACACATGATTAAATTTTGGGGGTTTATTGAGACTTCTTTGTATCCAAATGCCAACACATGAGGGAGGCCTTGAAAACAGACAATAAAGCTTTATTTAACCCGATAACTAAAAAAGTGAAGCCAAAGGCTCGGTCAAACAAAACAGGAACTCCTGCATGAAGAGGGCAAATAGATGGACTGATAAAAGACTGAAGGAGTTGGAAAAGGTAGAAGCAATGAGGGCTGGAAAAATATTGGAAAAGAGGGGAAAATGAAGAAAGGCTGGAAAGGACAACACTAAAACATAAGAGAAAATTTACCTTGAATATAAAGTAGGTAGGAACTAAAAGAAGAAACTCCGGGAAACAAGAAGACAGAGATGGGGGACACTGAAAGAAAGAAGAAGCGAGAAACTAGAAACACAAAGGAGTGCCACAGATAACAGTTATTGTTGTTGGTGATTTGTCCTGGTCAAATTAGCAGCAGTCTACATGTAGAAGATTGTGCAGTGAAACTCTTCAGCTGAAATGATTTGGAGATCCTTTTAAATCTCTTTCCAGGCTTATATGAAGCCACCAGAGATCTTTCGCTCTTGACACCAAACACTTCTACAGCAAAGATGAGCACCAGGTTTAAATAAAACATGTTCCTCTTGTCACTTCTTAGAGAGAGATTTTAGGCTGTGCCAGAGGACCAGGATTATGACAATATCTTTAGCTGGCTCCAACGACTAACAAAGAAAGAAGCAAAGTCTAGTTGAGTTATGGGAGCATAAGCAGTTTGTATGATGTTATATATGGCGGTTATTGTGACCAAGCCAACAGGGATGTAGCATAAAAAACAAATAGTGGAAGAGTAACGGCTCCGTGTCATGGCCTCAGTTCAGTAGTTATTATCAGCTGTGCGGCCTGCGTTCATCAGATAATGGTATCCTACTAATGCTTATTAAACCCGTGTTGCACGCTACGGCTTTTAAGGAGGTTCTAATCATTGGCATCTAATCTAGAACACCAGATTATAATTTAAAAATGTTGATGCTTTTATTAAATGTAGGTGCGTACATATTTTCCAATGTATCTGTGAAATTAGAACTATAAATAACATTTTATATCATATGAGTATATAACCTTCATGTGTAGGCGCTGTTCCGATCTAGTAATAATGAAATAGAGTGAAAGATTTCCACTTCTTACGTTTTCACATAACCGTGGAAGCAAAGAAATTGAAAAAAAGAATTTAGCTGCTCTTCAGCAATAATGAAAAAATCGACATGTTTAAGCAGCAACAGCCCTCATCAGGGGAACAGGATGTACATACATATTCAACAATATGTAGGCCAAGTGGCTCCTCAAGATGTTTTAAGGAAATCTTCAAAATTCAATGTTTCATTAATTTATTCCATTTGGGTCTTGGAGCAACTGACACACATTGGCTTCAAAAGCTCGATCAACCCACTGAATTTCTTCACGAGACGCCGTCTTCTGTTGAATGAGAGATTCACATAAAGCACAGCCAGTGTAACAAGAGTAAAGACTTCTGATGCTACACTGTCAGGAAATAAAGTACCTCATTGTACCTTTAGGGGTACAAGGCTACAGTCATTGCACCCTTCTACCTGGAGACAAGGACAGATCCTTTTTCAGGTTCACCTTGGGAGTTATGTTTCCTATAGATTGATCTATTTGACAGAAGGCTGTCTTTTAGAGATCTTTATTAGGGCTGAACTAAACAGTGCGTAGGTATAAATCAGGTGAACTAATCTAAAGGAAATGGGGTGCAGCTGATTTATAAATGCAAAAAAAAAAATGCTTATGCAAATGACTCTTTTTCAAAATTCTTTGGATACAAACTTTGATTATTTGCCCAGCCCTGATTTGTAGCCTTGTAGGTTTTTTTATATCAGCTGTAAAAGGCTGATGGTGTTGTCTACCTGCCGGGCAGGTGAGCCACCCTGACACCCAAGCTTGTGAATGTGAAGTGCCGTAGGAGTTTCACATTGATACCATAGGTGTTTCTTTTAAAAATCTCAAACCTCAAGGTCAAGTCAGAGGTCAGGTCTTCTTAACATTGTTTGGTTGGGGTTGAGAGGAAGGAGGCAAGGCAAAAGACATGCTGTGAACGAGGGTCAGACAATAATAAAATCTTTAAAAACTTAAAGTAAAATTAGTCTCTTGTTGCAGTATCAGGAAACACTGTCTACATGTGTAACTTTTAATTGTTTGGGAAACTTTTTGGTCCAGAAAATTAGCCTGAGATGGTACATTTATGTAGGTTTTATTTGCAGGGAGACTCTTACTGTAACCCTGTTTCTGAGAACGTACCTTTAATAAACAAGGGGCGATCGTGGCTCAAGAGTTCGCCTTGTAATCGGAAGGTTGCCGGTTCGAGCCCCGGCTTGAACAGTCTCGCTTGTTGTGTCCTTGGGCAAGACACTTCACCCGTTGCCTACTGGTGGTGGTCAGAGAGCCCGGTGGCGCCAGTGTCTGGCAGCCTCGCCTCTGTCAGTGCGCCCCAGGGCAGCTGTGGCTACGACGTAGCTTGCCATCACCAGTGTGTGAATGTGTGTGTGAATGGGTGGATGACTGGTTGTGTAAAGCGCTTTGGGGTGCTTAGGGACTAGTAAAAGCGCTATACAAATACAGGCCATTTACCAATTTCAGATGCAGGAAGGTGGGGTGAAAATTCAATAGAAGTTTTTGTCGTGCCTGGTGCATAGACAAGTAAATTGAGTTGGAACAGAGGAATCTGATAGGAAAGAAAAAAGGAAACAACAGGCACACAGTGCATGTGTCAGTGATGCATGTTTCATCTCTTTGGTGTGAGCAGGACTCTGAGGTGGAGGAGCTTCTCAGTTCCACATTTTCTACATTTCTGTGCTGCAAACAGGATTTTGGAGGAAACTGTGGTTGGTTAATTTGCACTAGCTGATTCTGATGCCATGTTTAGAGGGTGAGCTCATTTGAAACTGCTGTTTTGGCTGCCTATTACACCTGCTGATTGATTGCACTGCCCTGTTGGGGCTCATTTGGACTTGAAATACAGCGTTTTCTTGTGCTTTAAGCTTGAGAGGGGGGGAAATGCAGTTGAATCACAGTCTCACTTACTGCCTCCCAACGTAAAGCCTGGTGAAAGGAGGAAACTCTGTCTTGGCATGTTGCAAGGTGATGCATTAATATTAATGTTGTCTTTTGTCTCAGAAAAAAGACAACATTAACTCTGTGCCCCCTTTGGGATAAACCAAAGCTTAAAGATATCTCCATCTCGCTGATACTTCTTTTATCCCCGTTAACTCGTATCAAAGGTTTTAATTACATTCTGCTAATGTAATGCTGCAGAGCTTTGTTGGGAAATTACAATTGGCTTGGAGTTTCTAGTTTGCAGAGCTGATATGGTCAGCTCTCGTAATTGAAAAACGGGTATGTGGTGCATCTGCTCATGTGATGTGTTAAACCAGAGTGTGTGCAACTTTATAGAAACAGAAACAGACCTTGTTTTGCCTTCATCTAATCACTGTCAGATCAGATTCTCAAGTCGTCTTCGTAAACCTCGACTCAAAAAAACAAAGGTTGATTGTTTTGTTTTTATCTAATGTTTTTTGTCCTGTTTGAAAATCATTTTGTGCGGGAGACATAAATCTGTGATGGAGTTCACCTTCTCCCTCACCCTTTCCTCCTGTTGGGCTTTTAGCCCCGAGTCTTTGTCGCAGACCCCTCCTGCACCTCTCTGCAAAACCATTTTCCTGGCGCTGAAACACAGATGTTATCCATCTGATTAAATGTTCAAGGTTACATCTCCAAATACATCAAAGTCTCCCTCTCCCGAAAGAAGAGGCGTGACAGCCAGTATTTTTGGTAGCCTGGAGGTGCAAGTGCCAGTGTCCTCCCTTTCATTTTTTTCCACAGGAACATGAAAGGGACTGTAGCGCATGTCGTGTGTGCTCAAGTAAATCGGTGTCTCTGCTCAAATTAGAAAGTATTAATGATGGCTGTGACTCAGCCAATAGGTGAGATGGGTGATACTGAAGGGAACTAAGAGTTTGACAGTAAAAAATATACTGATGAGGGTCATTTTCTTTCCCATTTCCAGGCTTAGAAAAGCTCTGTGTCCCCACAGAGAGAGTCCCAATAGCATCTCAATTTATTTTTTTTATAATCATGGTAATAATGAATTTTGAATAACACTTGTTATATATACTATATACTGTTTATTGGTAATTTAGTAATTCATTCACCTTAAATTCATGTGACACATGCATCACAGGAGTCACGGTGAGGATATCTAATCCTTGGCTTTCGTTAAACAACCATTTTACACCAGAAAAACATCAATAATTACAAACCAATGATCACATTTAGCAGATGAAACCAAAAACATACTGTAGCATATAAAATGGCACGTGTGCCTGTGTTATCGCTGTTATGATACCTATGATGCAATACATAGTATATCATTTCAAGTCAGTACCTTATATTATAGAAACCAAAAGCAGCTCTTCGGTGTTCCCTTACTCACCCAGTGTGTAGCTCACATTTGAACTGACAGATTTTTACACGTCTTTCCTGACAAAGCCACCGAGGGATTTGTGTCTCCTCCCAGGATCAAACTGTGGAGTTTTTACTTGATAAGCAAATGTGTCATCCATTACACCATGGAGCCTCTAATTTGTATTACACAAACAAATGTCATAATTTAATTAAGTAATGATTTTATTGTTGACAGATTATGATCAGTGAGATTTACCAAACAAACCAAGCATGTTATGGTAAATTCAGTGACTTCAAGCCCAAATCACCAACAGCATTCTGGATAGTTGGTTTGATGTGATAGTGCTTATATGCTGTTTTACCAAACGTGGTGATGTGTACTATGGCCAAACATTGGTCTCATCTTGTAACCAGAAGTCTTGCGAGTTGTTCAGATGCTTTGCTGGAGCCTTGCTCCAGGCAACATTTCCAAACAAGCTGTACTTGTTCAGCCTTCTTCTAATTGTACTGGCTGCAACTTTAACATTTAACATTGTAACTGAGGCCTTCAGAGCCAGACATTTAGATCTCTTGTTTCTTTATCACCAAATGGTCTGAGTTTGGGGTAAACTTACTGGGACAGCTGCTCCTGGCATGATTGTGGTATTGTGTTAACATACACCTGCCAAAGCTTCTGCTCTCATAGAGGTGCTCATTCTTTTGAGCACTTTTTTTTGTATTAACAATTCCATATGCAAAAATATTTAGGAGCTAAATGAGCGCCCCCTTTTTGACTCACCCTTCATGCTGCAGCTTTCTCTGCCAGAATGAGAAAGGTGGATGGCTGCTGTCACCCTGCAGCAAAGTTTACAAGAAATGATATGATTAGAAGATTGTGGCAGACGGAACAGTTTTCCTGCATACAGACAGCTTTCATTTGAGTTTCTTCTGCATTCATTTGCACTCTCACAACAAAACAAAGCAACAGTGGATAAGAGCAGGTGAAGAAATTGCTTTTTTTCACGTGACTGGAAACCTTTATTGGCATTTTAATGCGTAAATACAGACTGCAAGGAAACAGTAGAAAGAACTAGTTAGTGAGGGTTTAATTTCATTCAGACTCACAGGTCAAGTTATTAGTGGAAACAGTCACCAGCCGAAAAAATCAGGTACATTCAGCTGCTCCCTCGCCACAAGGGATTACGCTGCATGTTCAATTAGACAGAGGTTTATACCAGATGCCCTTTCCTACTGGAAACAAACCAGCAACCTTTGGCTTAGCAAGTGTGCAAGAAGTAACAAGAAACAAGGATTCACAATGGAAAACATAAAATAGCAAAAGAAATTATGAATACCAGTAAAAGAACAAAAGCCAGAAAGCAGAAAGAATAATACAATAACAATATGTCAGTGGGAAATAATTATAAGCAGGCAATCTAAGATAAAGATCACATATAGTAAAAGCACATGAAAAAATAAGACTGTAAAAAATGTGTTTTCAGAAGTAATTTAAAGTAGGTCAGTACTTAAAACTGACTCAGAACATACTGTACTGCTGTCAGTGGTTCAGTTGTGTTTATTTTGTTCTCCCCCTGAAGTGAGGGGGTATGTAATCGGTGCTGTCTGTCTTTGTTACCAGTCTAGCACCCACAGTTTTCAAGATATCGTTTTCACATTTTGTGTGATGGTGGAAACCAATAACAGCTCGAGCTGATTTCATTTTGGTGAAAATCAGGTCAAGGTCAAAACTTTATATTACCCACAATTTTCATGGATCTTAGTCAAACTTCACAACAATATACTAGGTCTTGGGGGACATGAGTACCTAGGTTGGTTAAGCATTTGACCTTTACCTTCATTGTTAGCGCCCAAGGTCAAAGTGGACCTTGAAAAAAAATTCAAAAAACCATGGGGAGAGCTGCAAAACACATTTTATTAAACGCACTCTATGGCAGCCCTATGGCATCACAATGATGCCATAAATGTTGACAAAATCACACATTGTATAAATATATCTTAAAATCTCAAGTTTTTAAAGCTTCTGAAAGACAGATTTCAGCCAATTCTGCTTAATCACGAGTAAACATAATAAAATACCGTTTTAGTATGCAAGGCTTCGAGGTAATAGGGTCAGGGGTTTCGTTTCCATTGGATCATCTCCAACCTTTAAAACACTTTTTTTGTTTGAGCTCGTTAAAACATTTTTTCAGAACAACACTAAATGACTTCTCAGTGACACAAAAAGATTTAATCTACTGCACTAGATTTCCATATTCTTTCATTTATGCCCAATTTTAGGTTGCAATGTGGATTTTTATAGTTTAAAGTTTTATAGTTATAGCTTTTACTGTGTATTAGAAAAGTTGGAGAAAATCATGAAAAACACTCTCATGTCCTTTAAACAAAGCTTTACCTGTAAAATTGTTTGAGGTTCTTGCAGAGGAGAAAAAAACTAAATATTTGTTTGTGTGTTTTGTAAATGTGCTGTAGCTGGGTTTTGAACAAAAGACACAATCCTAATGTTTCAAATTGAAAAACTTTAAGGAGCCTTTTGACATTTTCTCAGCAATTTGAGAAGCAGCATTCACTTGAGGTTGAACAGTTCAGGATTTTGAAGAAAAAGCTTTTACCAGAAGCGAGTTTTGTGTTCATTACTGTGTGACACAAGTAGCCAGTGTAGCAGTTTCCAGGCATTATGACAGGCAAGGCTAACTGCTATTGCATACTCATGTACTTTCATCTTGTTCTTGTGCTGAAAACAGTTCACCCCAAAATAAAAGAAACTTCAATTATTCTTTCAGTGAAGAAATGTATTTTTGCACTAGCACTTCTCTGCTGCTCCAGACCTCTAAGTTCATGCTTTTCAACACAGGCTCATCTTTTTTTTTCTTGCTTCTTTCCAGAGATTGAAAAAATTCAGAAAGACGAGGGGAAGGAGGAGGAGAAGTTCATCGATGTCGTCATCAACAAGAACATGAAACTGGGCCAGAAAGTTTTAATACCAGTCAAGCAGTTTCCTAAAGTAAGTGCTATGGCATCACCACCAGAGACTTCTCCAAGAATGTGATGTGCACAGATAGAGAATTTTAGATTGCGTTATTTATAGATAATGAAGTCAACTACAGTGGCTCTACTTTTGATTTAAATTCCTTCCAACAGCCACTTGACACTTTTTGTTGATGCTTTATGTTATTAGATGTAGCATATCCGGTAGATGGTGTTCAGGCAGAGAGTCGGATGACAGAACTGGGGTAGGACGATGTTAGGGAGGTTACTTTCTGTCTAAAGAACTGTTTAAGCTTTTGAAATGTATAACTTTAATTCTAATTGTTCCTCTCTCCAGCACCAAACTCTCCTTTGTGTTGACCTTGGTCAGTGACGCTGTGATGCCTCTGTATATTAATTTGTCAACGAATAACCTCGCAGTGGATTTAATTTTATTGAATGTCAAACGATTCCTTGTGAAACATGGGAGATTCTGGGTCTTTTACAAGCTCTAGAAGCTGTTTTTCTCATGACAATTTATCGCTTGTATGGGGAGAGCGTGATTGCAATGTGGCCCATAAGTCACAAGTATAGAGTCCAGGACGGTCGGCTTCACAATGACCTCCATGTAAAGCCGTTTTGAGCGATAATACTGTTGGCACATTTGAGAGCACTTCAGCCTCACCCGCTAGCAGGAGCCTTCATCGACAGCTACATTTACTGGAGCCACAAGCTCGATGCGTGACAGGGATTTCCCACTGGGAGCGTGATGAGGAGGCATGGTGTAAAAGTGAGAGGGCTGCTCCTAGTTGGGGGACATCACTCAAGTTTTCATCTCAGCCCCCACGGGAAGGATAGCGGCAACCTTCAGTATACCACTGGAGAGGACAAAGCTGAACCAACAAACCTCTAGGTTTGGTTTCATCAATCTCAACACCAGACTGAGAGGGACATTTCAGCATATAAACATCAGCGATACACCATGCTTTATTATTGTTATTATTTCACACGTAGCACTTAGTTTGTATTTGTGAAAGACTGTAGATCAAACAGGAGTTAACACTTTATGTACTTTTTAATGAAGTATTATAAACTAGAGATTTTTACAAAAAGATGCAAAAAAATGGTCCCTCGTAACATCTTTTTAAAACTTTAAAAATCTGTTTGCTCCATCTTTTCTTTCTTTAATTTTTATTTAATGAATTTGTCTGAGGCTTAAAAGGGATTTCATATTTTTTTAAGGAGTGAATTCCCTGCTGAACCTTGACAAACTATAGATAGATGCATTTTGTGAATTGTATAGGCAAACACCAGGAATTCAAATAGAGCCAAATCTAATTTATCAATAAGATAAGATAACTCTTTATTGTCATTGCACAGTCATACATAGTACAGTAGTACAATGAAATTGGAAAACTGTCCTACGTCGGCACTACATATAACACAACACGACACGATATGACACATCACAACGCAACACAAACAACACAACACAGTATAATAACTTAGTAATAAAAAAGAAGAATAAGTGTATTTGTATTGCACACTGTTATTATTGCACATTAATTATTATTGCACCTTGTTATAAATATAAATATTATTATTGTCATTGTTTTAAACATTGTTACCTCCCCCCTAAAAAAGTCCAGGGAGGTAGCCAATCAGGTCAGCTATTTGCATTGATCAGGGCTATTGCCCTGTTGTAAAAGCTGTCCTTGTAAAAGCTGTCCAATACGTACTGTATGTTACATTAATGCAGTCTCCATAGTTGTATTCTATAGATATTAATGCATGTAATGCTAACATTTTGCTAGCTAAAGCCTTTGAGACATTGCAGCTGTTTAAAGCACATTTCATGTTCATTCATGTTTTTAAAAATCTGTTGAAATAATAGTCAAATGAACTCAAAGTGTTTAAAAAGTAAAACCACATTTTGTTTAGATTTCCATATAAAGGTCTTTGTCTGTACTGTGAAAAGACGATACATTCGTCATCAGGTAAGGTGAAGATGCACTCTGTTGTAAACCTCAAAGTAATTCAGCTAAACAAAATAATCTCAATTAGCGCTGCCTGTGTACGACATACATATGTGTGCAATGCTATCTGAGACTGATCTGAGTCTCCCAGGTTCACAGCTAAACAGATTTGCTTTGACAACTTTGATAAGTAGAGCCACTAATATGCTGTTTAGAGCTCCTACAAGCCACCGGAGGAAGACAAATTCAATTTGTTCTATCTGACAGGTAGCAGTGGCAAGAGTGATCTGTCTGACTTGAATGGCTTTTCTCCTGAGCTGCGAGCATCACCTTTTGGCTTCTGGCATTGAAGTGGCACTGCCATTTTCCAAATGGCCGTTTAGGAGCACGTGCAGAGAGGTTAAATCCATCGTCTGCAAACACAGCTTTTTATCAAAACGAAGCAGGCAAGGACACCATGCAGCAAATTCTAGGCTGAGATAGAGCCGTGTGTCAGCAGTGATTTTTAATACCCAACACTGATGAATTATTTAGAATTTCTAAAATACTGGAAAGAATGACGCTTACAAAGGGATCCACTATGTGGTGTGGGGTGTTGTGAACATGGCAGTACTGTTAAGTTAGCTGTCTTTTATGTTTAATCGAACCCTTGTCGACATAAATCACTATGACACATAATGTCACGCCTACCCAGGAACTAAAAATATTCTACCTTTTGAATGCCGATGCGCTATCAGAGCTCATCTGTACCCTTCTTGGTTCTGTAGGCTTTCTCCTAGAAAGCTCTCTATTGGCACAAAGCACCACAGGTCATTAGTGAGGCGTAAGGAGTCCCACCGGTTTATTTCCAGTTCAGACTGTGGCGTTTCTCTGGGCTGGGAGCTGTGATTTATCCTTCTGCTGTCGCTCCTGTCCTGCTGTCCTCAGCACAATCACTCGGCACTGGCTCTCTGTGCGCACACCTTTCGCCAGACTTGCAGTAATACATTCAGCAAATGATGAAAAGAGCTCAGATGTGCCCACCACCACTCCCGCCCCCTTCAAGTTAAGCATGATTAATCAGACATCCTTTTTCTTCCTGTGTCCCCTCTTCTTTCTAATCATCCACATTTTTTTTGGTTTCAGATAACAAGCTGGGCCAAAATGCAACAATTAACTTTTTTTTTGGCAGGGAGGGGTCTGTGTATTTGCATCTATTTATTTTTCATTCAAGTAACAGCACAACAGAGCAGCAAGTGACAACCTGTGATTAAATACATCAGGTTGTTTTTTTGGTGATTACAGACAGCAGCAGCACAATCCTCTCACACAGTCTAATGACATGAAGCGGCTACAGAAGCCCGGGCAGGTTTTCATAAGTCATATAATCCTTCCTGATAACGGAAGCATTAGCCAAACCCCAAAGCATCACTCACACTGGAAGTCAGACAGATTTTGATATCTGATAAACAGCAGGGATTACAGCTATTTGCTCAGTATAGACTTATATATGTGGAGTACGGTCCATATGAGGAGATGTGTGCAGATGTACCGACTGCCTCATGATGTGTTCAAATAACGGGATTAAGACTTCTCTGTGACATTTACTGGCTTTAATCAAACCGGTACAAAGCAAATCTGCGTGATCCCTGTTTAAACAGCCACAAACTTAAAATAGCTCCAAACACATGCCATTACATCATGTCACTATATTGTCTGTAACATTAGTGTAACATGACTGGATTAAGCTGCTACATAGCCATGGGGCAAACATGAGCTGCTCTGCTCCGCTTTAAAGATCTCGCCCTGCCAAACTTTTACATTAAAACAGGTTTACTGTGGGGTTATATGATGAAGGCAACACAATTTAGGAATGTGCATGCACCACTTGAGCACAGCTGGCTTTAAACTAGCTTTAAGAAACATAGGCATTGCTTGTCAATATTGAACACATCATGGCAGAAGCTTTTTGCTTTTGTTTTTTTGAAAATCCAGAATGCACCCTGAAAATGATTTCATCTGAAAGTTTTCAGAGACCATACGTGCAAAACTGTTTACTGGTATTATAATATCTCTACTGGCAAGTGAAATATTGTTTGCCCATTTTTTATTCTTGAGACCTATTAGAATAGCTTTATTAGCATGTTCATTTTATTAGCACTTACAAATTATTCCTCTTTATATTTTCCATCTTGGTGCAACACTTTAGTTCATTCACTGTCTAATACAAGCTGCTTTAGCTCAAGGGGCACCCTCCTGCTAACTCATTACTTCTTCTTCTACTTCTTCTGAAGTGAGGGGTTTCTGACATTGTTAAGGCCCGATTATAGGAAAAAACGTCTACGTAGGCATCAGATTATGTATATATATATATATATATATATATATATATATATATATATATATATATGAACTCATCATTAAGGATAGAGGGGAGGTCGCAAAACCCTCTCAACTCCCCAAAATGTCCAGAGAATAATTGAGGTGATATGTGTCAGTATTCTTCTGATTTCCCTCTATGGCCTAACTTAGTTAGCTGGTTAGCTTAAGTACCAAACACTACTTCTTGACTCCTTCAGTGATACGTATAACCATGGCTTTATTAGCTGGAGTGCTACATTTTTATTTATCAGTGAACCTGATCTTTGCAGCAGTTTTTTAAAGAATAGTATATAAATGTAAAAAGACTTGGACCATCATTCATTTCTTTTATATTTTACTGAAAAACGGGAAATACAATTACAGCTTAGAAGGCAATTAACAGAGTTTGTGCAATTCTAACAAGTATGTTAGAATATATAGTAAATATTTGATATAATGTTGAGGTCCACTGAGATTTGCACAGTACTCTATAATTTCTCATATGTAGCTACCCAACTTGAGTTCCTTTTGAAGCTAACTACATGATGTGTTTTAGTGGTACTGTATATATTATATCATAAAAAATGACCAAAGTGAAGTGTTACCACAGAACCTAGAGGTTTGCCAGTTCGCCCACTTGGTAATCCACACCTTATGCTTTTAGCTGTGTCAGTGTTAATCTTCAATACCCATGCTTGGCCTCAAACTTGACCAATTATTTTTGGAAACTAAATGCTTTGGCATTTAAAGCCATTTTATATAAATGCCCGAGGCCCTAAATATCTTTTCCCCCATCACTGTCTGCCATTTCTAACCCTTTCTGCAGCTCCTTCATTAAACTATGGCTCTGCACTCATAGAAAGAGCAACAAAACCCTCCAAAAAAAAACAGAGAATATTGTTTCCTCAAAAATGATAATCAAAATAACCATTTCAGAAATTGATTTTCTGCTGATGAGCCTCATATATTCTGTTTTTGTGCTTTTTTTGTTTGTTGCAACAAAAAGATCCAATTCAGTGATTGGATACAAAATGCAACGTTAATTTGTCTAATTAGTGTAATGTGGTCTTGAAGAGGATGCTGGTGGGGGGATTTCTTCAGGTGTAGACTGTTTGGTTAGCGCAGACTAATGAGACAGTGTGTAGGATCTGAATTCAAACGAAGAGCACCCTGACACGTTTCTCTTTGAGTAGATTCTGTCTCTCTTTAAACTGTCCTCTGTAGAAAACACTGTATCTAAATGAAGAAGGGCATTTGTCCTCTCAGCTCAGCAGAAAGCCAGCTTCTCTCTAATTGTGTCCCTTATTCCACTGAGCCTCAATTGCTCTGCCAGCAGAGTAAATTTATGTCTGCATTCATTTCTGTTTCACAGCCCGTCTGATTTTCTCTCCCTGTAAATTAGCTTCTTTTTGCTTTCTGCCTGATGCCCATGTATGCACATTTGATAGGGCTTCTACACTACACTTGTACACGGTATACACAGCAACGCTTTGTTCCTGATCAGAAAATACTCTTTTCTGCTTGTTCAAGCGTTTTTACCCATCGGTGGGTACACACAGTTGGTAGCCAGAGGACTGAGATATCTACACAAACATCCCGGACGTCGTGTCCGATACACAACCTGTCAGAAGGAAGGAAAGGGTGCATAAAAGCTTTGGTAATGCGCAAAGATGTCAGCTGTGTGATCTGGCTCTGCAAATCATTGTTCAGGAGACGGCACAGCTCAGTGATCAAAGCTCTATCCAGGTGGAAATGATGGATGCTCAGGACATCGGTTAAACTCAGCACATTTACAACATTTCCTGACACCCTCTGTTTGCCCTGGTGCCGCTGTCTGCTTTCATCATCCTTTTGTAAACTCGATTCCTTTCGAGGGTGCGCGCGCTTTGTTTGCGTAGATAATTTTGAATTGAATATTCTTCACCTGACATTTCATTTTGTCTGAGTTTTTGTGATGATTGATGCTTGTTGAATAGAAAAGAATAATCCTTTAATTGTCTCACAAGGGGAAATTAGGGTGCAACAGCAGCAAGAAAGACACATATACAGACAAACAGTACACAAGACACAGAACAGAAACATACACAATTTTTACATATTTACTAGGGGTGCAACGATACACAAAATTCACGGTTCGGTTCGGTTCGATACTTTGGTGACACGGTTCGATATTTTTTCGATACAAGAAAATGTTCATGCTTTTTTTTGTCATTTATTAAAATTATAAATATATATTTTAACTCAAACGAACAGTTTTTAAATTTAATGTTGCTGAAACAACAAAGTAATAAAAAATAAATCTATCTGATCGAGAAATCACTCATCTTTGGAAAAGAAAGTTTATTACAGAGAAATGTCTCTTTCCAAAATAAAAGCTATACTATACGCTTCTTCTGGGCTTTATTCTCAGCGGCATATTAAACATATCAGGTCCCCATAAGGAGAATTATGTGCTAACGGCTGTCTAAATGACTCGGGTAAAGTTTGTAGCATGCGTGCTTGTTGTTTTTGTCTGCTTCCACTTGTCTTTGCACTAGGATGATGTCGGAGTAAATGTGCAGTCATATTCGTTTTGTTCCCACTAGTGCTGTCAGCGTTCATCTGAAATGACGTTAACGCCACAACACGGCAAATCTCCGTTAACGAGCTACCGCGGATCGCCTCGTGCGTGGGGCTGGACAGCGTCAACGAGCTAACTGTGCTAACACACTAGTTCCCACCCATGTAATTGAGCATTGCGTGGCGTATCCGACATACTGTTTTACTTTTGTCCGTGACGCGCTTACCTTCAGCGTCATACTTCACATGAAGACCAAAATAGTTCCGAAGGCCAGATCTGAATGAGGGTGGGGGAGGTTCAATTTGCCATGTTGCAACGAGCTTAGCTTCTGTCTTGCTAGCTTGCCCTGCGCTCAGTGGATTTGCGCTCGACAGTGCAGCCTAGGCGGAGTAGTCGAACGCAGATCCACTGAGCTCTCAACACAGACAGCATCGTCAGAAGAAAAGTTGATCAAATAAATTAAACATTTTGTATTGTTCGATACATATGCATACCGAACCGAAAGCACTGTATCGAACGGTTCAATATCGATACGAGTATCGTTGCACCCCTAATATTTACGTAAAGGACAATGGTAGTTGGAATTCTTAGTGGTTCTTTCTTTTCACGTGACTCTTATGTTCCCCCTTCTGTGTGTATAACTGTTGTTTGAGTTCTTGGTTTACCTCCTGCTTTGCTTTGAAGTTCAGTTCCTCATGTCCCTGTGGTTTTTACTTTCCTCTTTTATTGTTTTACAGTACCAGTGCCTCATTATCACGCTCATTGGCATTGAAATTAATGCTCAGTGGTGTGGTCAAAAATGAGTACTCGTGGATTTTTGAAGTATTTGGTCACCCGTTAGACGAAAGCAGAATCACTCTCATTTCTTAAAAACCTCCATTGAACAGTCACCGCTCCTCTCTCAGTCACAAATTTCTGAGCATCTCTTCTCCTCATCCTCCGTCTGTCTTTACGCTTCTTGAATCTAGCTACAGAGTCCTCCCCAGCTGTTAACAGACTTTTATGCTACCTAGGTAGCTAAGATTACCCAGAAGCCTGTGCGCCTGCACTATGTAACTATGGCACATCTTAGTGTTAAAAATAGTCTCTGTCACAATTGTCTCAGAGTCGTGATATATTTTAGGAGTTGACTCGTCCCCAGGCTTGGCCATTGAGGGATGATATTTACTTTAAGTGTACAATCACATCCAGGCACAGGACTCAGTGTAATTACAAAAGCTGGAGGAACACACTGTATCTGAGAGCGGCTGGATTTCAGCCTGGCCGGGATAAAAACCCAGCAGTCAGTTACTGCATTAGAGCGAATCACTAAAGCTTGCCTCTCAAATCCTTCACCCAGGAATTGGCAGGAGCTTCCTAATAAGCACTCGCTTTCAGAACAAAAGGCAGGAGAGATATAGGTGAGGTGTAGAACAAAACTGGCTGTTTTTTTTAACCTCCTGCTCGCTAATTGATGACCTAGATAGTGGAAGGAGACAGCTGTATAACTCACTGTTAAAGGGAAAACATAGGGAGGAGGAGGAGGAAGGCATCGTTCCCCTTTTGTCTCTCTGACCATCTTCAGCTGCTGGTGAAATTGTGATGAGATTCTCTGACTTTGATAGGTGTCTGTGCACAACACTGGAGATAGCAATGTGTAGCATTTGTGTTTTTACGCTTGAAAAGCAGTGACCTTGTGAAGCGATGTAGCTGGAGAAGCCTTCAATGGCCCAGAAATGCTACACGGAAACATTTATATTCAAATATACCAGTCTTTGAGAGAATGTCATCAACTGACAAGGTAAAGCTCATGATGTTCTTATGCCTTCATCACCTGCAAAATGAACAATAAATAAAACTGGCTGCCCAAGTTTGTTAATAAAAACTGCACTTAGGATAGAGACTCATTTCTTCCTTTATATGCTGCCTGTTGGGTTTTTTGGCTAGCTCATTCACATCAAAATCATCTCTCCCAATAAAATGTATCTATTGTATTTTTGTATTTCAGGGTTTTTTTTCTCTTGCTGTTATTCTATTTTATGTTGAGGGAAAGTTCTTCACGTGGTTGTCTGTTTTTCTTTCTTCCCTTGTTGTTTGGAGTTCACCTATGCCTTAGTGTCCCTGTCTCTGGTGTGTGTCTTATGCACGATCTGATATCCTCGTGTTGGTGTTGTTCCCAGATCATCATACTAAAGGTTGTTCCAGGATTAACATTGCAAGTGACCAATCAGAATGTTGTGATGTCATACTTTTGCGACTTCGGGAAAAACCGGCGTAAAACAAAAAACTGTACTTAAGCTGCGAGAAACCGCCTTTGTCCGCCGATCAACGGACCCTAACCCTGACCCTAACCCTAACCTTTTAATAAACGCTAAGAAGAATTGATATTTTCCTTGCAACATTGGAATTTCATAAATGCACGAATGGGTTGGAGCGCAAAAGAATAACGTCACAATAATGTGATTGGTCACTTGCAATGTTGAACCTGGAACAACATTTTCATGATGATCTGGGAACAACACCAACACGAGGATATCAGATCATCCGTGTCTTATATTCCCCCTCAGTCTTTTCTTTGGTACATTGCACTCAGTATTTCCTGCTTTCTTGTCCTACTGGCTTTCTGCATTGGTTGTTAGAAGTTGTTTTTGGTTTTTGTTAAATAGACAATTTCAGTGTTCAGTTCAAGATTCAAGCTCGCTTTTTTCCAATCTGGCAGTCTGCATTGTGTCAAATATTGGTAACAAATCGTAATGTAACATAACATAATATAACATCACTTTGAAATAAGGTTATTGTAGTTAACTGAACTAAGAAGCTAAGAAAATAACCTGAAAAACATTTTTAGTCACTGAAAAATATGAAGTTGTTTCGAGTTGTTTCAACTAGAGAATGAAACAAAAACAAAAAGAAACTAAAAAAAAAAGTATGTACTTAGAAACAATTTGTGTTGTATTATTGTACTTAAATCTCACAGATGTTCCCCATTTTATATTAAAAAAAACAAAAGCTGAGATTGAAACAAAAACTAAAGTAAAACGATCTGCTCTAGTCACAAGGAGATGCTACTACTGAGCCTGTGTAAACTAGTGTGTCTCTGGTTTTGGGGAAAATGGTCAAGAATCATATCTGAAAGATGACAATGAAAGTTTGCAGAAATCAAATTGAATAAATGAATAAAAGACAATAATTTTGAAAAGAAAATAATTTCTAAGAGTTTATTTGATAACATGCAACAAGCTTTTTGCCCAAAGAGAAGTACGTACTGTATAGAGGTGAGTTTTCCAGTGGGGAGGGTGGAAATCCTTACTCGGTTTCTTCCACTCTCTTACGGTTTCCTGACTCCAGGTCGCCTTTTCCCAGATTTTCACCTTCAGCTTCCAAACCTTGCTGGTGGAGGTCCCGTGTTTTATTTACAGATAAAGAAGTCCTGCATTATTTTCTGGAAGTGTTGATCTTTTTTGCAGTTTAGTAATTATGAGATATGAAACATGTGTATGCCAACTTCATCACTGATATTTTTACCGTTGTGTTTGTGCCATTCCTGAAACCGAAGCTTGCAACAGTGCCTTTTGAATGTCATGTGGCTCCGGCCAGAAGTCTTCTTTTTTGAAGACTTCTGGCCGGAGCCACACGGCTTTTTCTTGTGCTATAAAATTACAGCCCATGAAAAGGTGACCTTCTGAACCTCAGATAAGACATCTCTGAAATGCTTCCTCAGTGATTTTATCAAAATATGAAAGAGGAAAACCACTGATAAGTTTTCATTAGCTTCAATCTGAGGTTGAACCACATGCGACTGACATAAAAGTCTTTGCTCTTTATCTCAAACACACAGATTCTGACTGATCCGTGCTCTCTTGCTCTCTGTTGCAGTTTAACTTTGTTGGCAAACTCCTCGGGCCACGCGGGAACTCGTTAAAGAGACTACAGGAGGACACTCTCACAAAGATGTCAATTCTCGGTAAAGGATCCATGAGAGACAAAGAGAAGGTAACCCTCCAGTCGGTTATTTCATTTTTATTCGTGCTTGCCTTGCTCCTTTTGCTCTCTTTCACCTCCAACCCATTTTAACTTGCTCTGCTGTTACTCTTAAAAAAGATTTGAAGTGAACAGGATATACCTTAGAGTTAAGCAATGCCTCCCATAGAAAAGGGGGAATGTGAGGAGCCCATCTTTTTCATTTCATAAAATGCAGATTTTCTGAGCAAATAATGAACTGACATGAAATGACTTTGTCTTATTGTCTCAGCTTTGCTCAACTTTTTTTTTTGGCCTCCCAGAGACATTGTAAGCTTTTTGTACGCACACCCACTTAGATTATTAAAATCAGTGGCACTGAAATTTCCAAAATATCTTTCAACTTGTCAGAACCAAGGCGAAGGATTGTGGATTTAGACAAGTCAAGAATAATTTAATCATTTCTAAAGAACTGCATGTACCAAGACCAACAGTTCAAATTGTTGTACAAGTTACTGAGGAGTTTAACCACTTGGCTAAGATCTGAAAGCTCGGACGAGGTTTAAATGGTGAGAAATAACCCATAAACCAGCACGGCATAGGCCTGGAACACCTGTGTCACTGTGTACAGTTGAATGAGGTTATCATTGCCATAGACTGAGAAGCTGTTGTCCAAGGAAGAAGCCTCTATGCAAGAGATGTGTAACTGATTACATGGACAAAGAAAAAACCTTCTCAAGGAAAGTTTTTATGGTCAGATGAGGCAAAGATTAAATTGTTTGGCCACAATAACAAGAAGTTATTGGATGAGTAAAGCTGAGGTGATATAAAGCAAACTGCTGCTAGAATTATCCCCTGGGTTTCTGGCTACATTGCATCCGTCACAAGTCAGTTCCCTGTGTTCAGACTACCTCGGAATTCTGATAGTACTGTATATAGTATATAGTATATACTCTATAATATTTTTTTATGATATAAAGGTGTCATGTTATAATATCAATGATGCATCGACATTATGACTTAGCATTCCACAAAAGTAAGACCAGCTCAGACATGTTTGACAGCAAAAGCTTCGTCAGCCTCTGACGATTTAGAAAAAAGGAAGCGACAAAGCACAATACTTTAAAAAATATACAAAGTATATTTCAATAAACTGAAGTGAGGAAATTGTTCCCACTAAATGTGGAAACAACAACCAGGCTCTGAACGCACAGGAGGAGGAGATGTTAGCAGCTGGTGGTGTGATCCAAACAAATGACTCCACCGAGCATCGCTGCAGCACTCACTAGTTGCTTTCCATATGACAGGGAGCGCAAACGATGGAGGGAAATTACTGATGTGGGCTCATGGTGGTAAAAGCAGCTCAACCTAAGACACAAGATCCCAGGTGGAAAATATTTTTCAGTTATGTAACAGTATTGTGCAGGTTCCAGAGAGTTTGAAGGATACGCGGCTTTAGTTATTGTTATTGTCAAACTAAAGTGGCTAGATATTATTTTCACTTAAAATTCCCATTGAAAACACTACTTTGGCTACTCTTTGTTTTGTATTTGACTGACAATAGGTCACTATTTTGTACTATTGTACTAGAGTGCTGCTTTTACTTGCACCTTGTGGCAACAGATTTACACGTTGAATTAAATAGTGTGTCATTTGAGACAGTAGCTGATTGCAGGGTGGAGAACGCCCTGCCTTTTGTTTGCTCTAATAAATGCTGCTCCTGCAAGCTGCAGTCACCAATAAAACATTCAATATTCTTTTCTGCATCGTCAGAAACATAATTATCACTAACTTCCTGGAAATATTATGATAAAATACGCTGAAATTTGATCGACCTGATAAAAAATACTAAGACTAAGGGCTGATGTTAAATGACTGAAAATAAGTAGACTGTGCTTCACAGTGGCACGACAGCAACAGCCATAACCTAGCTATCAGTTTAAAGCTGCAGGATCAGCCTCACAGGTTAGGTTTTATAGTATTTCTACTACATTAACCGTAAGTATGCATGCAAGATGGATAAAGCACCCAAGTGCACTGAGAGTTCAAAAGGTGAATGTAGATTTTAGTATAAAGAGCTTTGGGTGGTCAGTAAGAAGTTTTAAGATGCAATTTGCTACGAGACAATGAATTCAGATATTAGGTTCACTCTGTGTATATTTTTCGACCCTGTGCTTATTTTAGAAAACTCAAAAGAAAAAAAAAAGTCCATCAAATTCTTTTTTTTTAAGATCTGTCTTCACATCCATAGTTATGTAACTATACAAATGCAACTGTAAATAGCTGTAAATAATAGGTGGCCATTAATAAGTGCCTATAAAATTAAAACTACGTTTTTACATAATTGTTAATCCCTTCCACTTATTTCATCTAAATATAAAATATATGTGGTTTACAATCACAGAAAACAAACATAATGAGTTTTTTTTAAGGAGTCAATTAACCCTCTGAGGTCTACGTCATCATCATCAGTAACAATGCTAACCCTAGCTACGCGTTTTTAAGTCAACTAAAAAATTCCCTTTTTTGAAAAAAAAAAAAGTAATTATTGATGGTTGTCAGTAAAGAATTAGCATGGGGTGACTGATCAGTAATGAAACCTTTATTTTAAAATGACAGTAAGATTGAATAATAATTACAAAAGCACAATGTGGTATATACAGTTTTATATGTGCAGGTGAGAATAGAATTGCTGTTGTCCCATATCAGCTGCAATAATTATCTCATATCATTCACACTTACTAAGGCTTTCAAATAGAATCACAGGGAGTGTTTTTAATAAAAGAAGTTTTCCCTTTTTCATTTTCTTTTCGTTCTAAATTGGAAGACGCTGATCTGAAAATGTATAAGTGTGTTTGTCTCAGATCACCCCTCGTATCTACAATCTCTGCTTGATTGACAGCTCTCAGGTCACCTAGGCTCCATTGGAGAAATGCAAAAACAACTATGTCTGGAAAACAAATTTCAAAAGTTTATGGAAATGGGAATGATCTTGGGGATCACCAAATACGCCTGACATCTTTCAAAGCATACTTCGTCTCTCTCGTAGCGTGTAAAACACATGCAGACAAATCAGCACGCACACAGGAAAAAACACTATCTGGATTTATGGGTTTGTTTTCATAGAAATGTTGAGTCTTTGTGAAGATTCGAACCGAACTTCATGGGAAGAAAAAAGATTTTGTGAAGAGGGTATAGCTTGAAATTTCAAACACAATCCAGTTCAATGACTTCTATCATCCCCGATCATGTCCACACATAAAGTGAGGATATAAATGGCTCTAACAGAAGATCCTTAGCAGCCGGATTGATTGCACACAGGAGTGTTTAACTGGGAATAAATCGACTTCTCTTGGCTTGTCTGTGTCTCCTCTCCCCCTCTGTTTGTCAGAGGTGATTTGTTGATGGCGATGACTCTTGCTATCATACAGCACATTCTTTTTGATTACTGTGATCAATAGTCTTTGATGGTACACTCCCCTCGAGTAGGTGGGAGAAAAGATCTGTTATGGCGATATGCTGACCTCGGCAGCCCTCACCTGTCTACGTAGAACCGTTGTGGGATTTATTCCTGACAGCTTTCTGTCAGGGACGCTCCTCAAGCTAGTGCTTCCTCTCTTTTTTTAGGTGAGGGATATACCGTTGCTACAAAACGAATACTTCATGTTGAGCTGGTTGCTGACTCTCTGTTTTCAGCTTCACGGTGTGTGTCATTGTAGTTTTGTGCCCTTGCGCGGGTCAGGGTGCCGGGCTACTGCAGAGCAAAAAGAGAGACCCCCGAAGGCTTTTTCTAGACAAGTGAAAACAAAGCTGTCTTATCTGTACAGACACGCCGAGTGAAGAACTGCTTCCTTTAAGGACACATTTCTATTTATAATGATAAAATGCATACTGCACCATACCTCTGGGTTACATATGACTGACAGGAAAGGTGATAATATACCGTTTTCACCCCATGGAAATGTAATTGTAGACTTGCTTCTTGGGGGGTGAAACTAGACAATGCTTATTTCATTTGCTTTTAAGCTCTTACATGTGGCAGAGACACTGCAAGAACTGCTATAACTACACAAATGTTTGCTGCAGATCCTTGATGTGCTCACAAGAATGTGAGTCCCCAGAAGCTGGAAGGAGCCAGAGCAGCCGGGAGTCACCGCTCCTGCTTACAGCAGCTCAGTTGTCCTGCTGCTGTCAGAGCAGGATGATGTAAAGTCATCTGTGTTTCCCACCCTCTTCTCATTAGCACCGTGATTAACTCATCCATTTTCCTCCCTGGGAACTGTGCTCACTCTTTAATTTTCCTAAAAGATAAAACAGTCACAATTCCTTTGTTTCACTTTTAGTAAGCTCTGCATCAGGATTAATAAGCAAGCTGTTACTCTGCTCCACCACCAACACTACATGGCTAATCATTCCACAATTCATTAACAAGTTAACATGATGAACCACTTGATCATAGAAACTCGTAGATTAAATGTGGAAGATAACGTTGAGTTCAACAGCTACAGTTTATTTCTACCTATAGTTGTTTTCAGTGATTGATAGTTTTATTTATTTGAAACACACTAAGTAATTTTAGAGCCTTTTGGTACAGTTTTCTGTGGTGTTGTATTGTCACTGTGGCTTCTGCAGAGTCAGCCAATTCGCTGAGCTTACCTTGTTTTTTCTTCCTTAAAGGTAAAGGTGGTGTTGGTTAGACTTGCCAAAGCATTGTGCAGTAGACTCTGTAGACTTATATGATTTATTTTGCTCTGTATTGTACCCTAGTGTTCTAAAAACCCTGCAACCTTTGGGTTAGAGTGCTTAAACTTTTATTTTAAGTGCACAAACACTATATAGCAAAATAAAGCCACGATTTTAAATAAACGTAAGGTCACATATAAAGTCATCCTTTTGTTCACTCACAGAACTGGACTTTTAAACGGGAAATCTAGCTGGCATCTTAACCTCCTAGGACCTTGTGTCCACATATGTGGACATCACATTTTGGGTTGTCTAGACCAAAATACTCAATTTTGCTCTACAAGGGCCTGATATCCACTTACAAGGACATTATACTGCCACTGGTCTATCGGAATTTACAACAAATGTCTTCATATGTGGATCTCATTTCTCTCAGAAACAAAAATCAGGTAATAAACAAACTGGTAATTCTTTGTTTTTACATTCATCAGGTCCAAATCAACCCAAATAGCGAAGAGAAATTAAAAATGCATGACATGAAAGAGTTCGGGTCTTAGGAGGTTAAAGTGAATTGATAAGGTACTTTCCAAAAAAGTAGCTGCAACTCACTCACTTAGAATGCTAATTGGTTCAAGCTAACTCTTGCTCAGCTAACATGATGTCTGGCAGGATGGACTGAAGCAATCTTGCTCTCATGAGAAACCAGCTGCTTGCAAGGTAAGGCCACATGCTTTAT
Source organism: Neolamprologus brichardi (assembly GCF_056152115.1). Classification (NCBI taxonomy): domain Eukaryota; kingdom Metazoa; phylum Chordata; class Actinopteri; order Cichliformes; family Cichlidae; genus Neolamprologus; species Neolamprologus brichardi. Next base: position 27,522,337 of record NC_142124.1, on the reverse strand, counting down.
GCTTGCTCTTTCCTCAGTTCATTCATTCCTTTATAAAAAAAAAAAAAACAACAGCAACAAAAAAACAGTCTGGCTTCAAATAATTTTTAGTGACAACAGCGTTTCCAGGCAATCAAGCTAAGGTTAGCTGGTAGCTGCAAATTTTTACTTTTTATTTTTTTGTTTTTTTAATCCATGCTATCAGGTTAGCAATCATCAGATAACATTAATCAAAAGAAAGCTAGTTTTATGTGCCTCAATGGCAATTTGACCATCAGAATGAGAATAATGATGGATCATTTGGTTCCTGATGTAAAATTGGTGCCCTGTGTTTGTTATTTAGATAAATATTGCAGCATGTTCCTTTTGTTTAGGAGTTTAGCTGCATGTTGACTGGTCAAATATGTGAATATATTTCCCGATAATTATGTTAGGTAAAATTCCACGTAGTTATGGTAAATATCCTCTTCTTAACTACTCACCCAAATTGTAGTTTTCTTACACTCTTTTGTAATACTTTTGCTACAAAGTGTCCACTTCAATTACTTCTTGATTGTGAGATTTAAAATTTACTGTGATGCTGCACAGAGGCAAAATTACAAAAACTCACCAATTCAGAGAACTGAGGACATGTTGGTCTAACTTGGCTTTCAACAGTAATAGGAGATATTTAGAGTGACAATGGTGAAAATACTAGAAAATTTTCCTGTGTAAAGCAAAGAGAACCAGACATTCAGCAGCAGATTTCAGAGATCTGGAGGTTAAGATACTAGCTGGTTCAAATCATTTCAGTAACTTTAAATGAGAATAATCTTCAAATCATTTCAAACTTCCCTGGTAACCAGTAATAGAACACCAGTACGGCAGAGATAAGCTCTCACTCTTTTTGGCTAAGGCGGTGCGCCTTTATGCTGTGAGACAGCTATTGTTGGGAGACACATTTCCTCAGACTATATGTAAGTACACGTTTGTCACGTTAAAGAAGAAATCTGGTGTGTCTATAAGCCACTTTGGTTGTCAGAAGTGCAGATGAGTAAGGCTGATAGAGCTGTGCAGTTCACCCCACCTGTCACGCACACAGAATAATAGAATTTTTCACTGTCTGTTCTTGAATATTTCATTTGAATGTGAATTTCAATTCCAAGCTTGGTGTTATTTTTTACCACTAAGCTCCTGCTGCTGGAGTTCCTACGTCCACAGTGTTGTGTGGCCTTGTGTTACCAGGGTGAACAGCTTTCAATAAGCAGATTTACAGAGGAAGAAAATGTAAACAGAAGGAAGATGCTGCCTATAGATATAAAAAGCCGACAGCCGTATTCTCCTGCTGTGGGCTGCTGAGCTGCTATAGGACTCTGCTGCATCACTTATGTGTCTCATCAGCCCTGAGAAAGGCCACCCAATGTATGAAAACTACTACAATATCATATGCATTTGATGTGGCCACCATCCACGAGGTGTAACAATGACACTGCATGTTAAATGGACTGTTAAGACAGAGTATTTGGAAAAAGAACAATTTTTAAATAGAAAGTCCTCAGATGACACGCCCTAGACTTTTTTTTTAGTTAAAAGAACTTCGATAATGATTGTTTTTCATATGTTTTTTCATGCAAATATACTAAGGAGCACATGAAAGGGAAGAGGAGAGACAGATCTGTGAGCAGTTGCCTCTTTCCAACACCCCACTCACACTCCCTGCACAACACCGGCAGCTCCGGCAGCTCTGGTGCTATGAGCAAAGGAGCCCTCTGCTCGTAAAGCACAGATTTATGGGCGAAATTAACATATCATTAACATACCACAGGCACTCTTAAAAGAAGGTTATTTATAATTAGGTGACATCAGAGACACTGGTTTGCGTGACGCTGGAAAGAGAGAGAGAGAGAAGAGGAAGCTGCCACCATTGGAAGTGCCCTAGAGAAGCCTTTTTCTCTACTCTTTTTTTCATTGAAAGGGAAAAACTGGGACGCCAAACCTGTTGTTTCCTTTGTGCGATGCGGTCAGAGACATTTGGGGTTTTTTGCTGTCCTATTTCTCGCTATCAATAACACGATACTGGCCTGTTTCTGTCTGGTCTGAATGGCCTGTGCGGCCCCTCTGTTTACACGTTATACTTTTCTGTTGCAGCCTGAATGCGCCGTGCTCTCGCAGGCTCGTGGCAGAGAGGAGCGAGTTACATCTGCTGTGCTTTCAGGGGTTTGGGTGGAAGTAAACAACAAATGCAAGCTCTTTCAGGCGAGCCCATGAAAAAGTGTTGCAGGTTAAAGTGTTATACATAAAATGAAGGCCGTCGTGTGAAGTCCAGGACTAGTAAACCGTTATTTTGAACTGGTATATTTTCGAGTAATTAAATAATGTTTCACCCACCACAAGATTGTTCCATAAGAAGACATGATTTGGAAGAACTGAACATGATTTATTGAGGTGGAGAATTTGATTAACAAGACTCTGATGAACCAACGTGGCAAAACAGAGTCCCAGAATTGACAGGAATTAGGACAGGACCCCCTGATGTCGAGACGCTGGTGGTGTTGGAAAGGAAGACGAGGCTTGCAGGGGGTCTGAGTGAACAGGGTGAGGTAGAAAGCGGGAAGAAGCAGACTGCACGAATGAAAGGCAGAGCACTGAGTTGACGGTGTGGGGAAGTGAAAGTGGTATAAACAATCGACTAGAGGCTTTAATAAACAGGAGTGCAGGCGGATGAGTGATTACAGATCCTCTTTGCTGAACTTGCGCATAAATTTCTTTATTTGAAAATCAGAGTGGATCAGTGAATTGTAAATAGCTCATACAACTAATCCGAGTACTTTCTCTGACCAAATGGTTCTGTTCTTTGCTTTGGTCCATGCTAACATAACAGATTTTACGTGAAATTGTCAGACTTTTGTGGTCCCAGAGGATGAATCCTTTCCTGATCCATTGCCTTTTTTCTTTTAGCTCAGCCATGAGGTTGACACTTCGACTCTTGCATGAAATATGTACACAACTATGTGATGGATTAGCATGCAATTTGCTGGTGACCTTTGTGTCGCCAAAAGAATATTAATCATCAACTATGGTGATACAAATATGTTAATCTTTTACTCATTTTTATGGGATTGTAGCCTTTCCCTTAAGAGGATTTGGCACTTTTCTTTGTTACATGTGACAGTAATCTGGGAAACTCGCTGTCAACAATAAGGTGACCTTGATATTCTATAAAAGATCGTCTCGCATAAGTCAAATGTGCGCTTCAAACCGGAGCTTCTCAGAGTGCCACTGTGGAGCTGGCGTGTCACAGGGAAAACACACATTTGCTTGTTGGTTGTGTCTGCTCAGAGGATGATAGATGGTGATTTATTTATTTGTTAACTTTTTTTTAAATGTTATATTTCTTTACATTGGCTGTGTCTTCTATGATTGCCAAACATCATTTTAAATTGAAAAAGAACATGACATAAACTGAGAATTAGAGATTTGCAGGGAATGAAATGAAATGAAATGGGAATGAAATGCAGTGTCTGCCTGTGTGTCTGTCTCATCCAAACCTCAATGTTAAGTCTTACTAGTTAATGTGAAATCACGTGCATAAATCACACACAACTTTAGGAACATTTTGCATGTCTTGTCAGTGCATTTTAAGCTTTCGGTTACTTTACAGGATTAAGTGACACAAAAAGGTTAAAGCATGGGAAAGATTATAGTTTCTAATGTAAAGTGCATATTGATAACTTAATGAAAGGACTTGTTGTGTAATTCATACAATATTTTATACCAGGTTGTACTAATGCTGATTCTACAAGGTCAACAATCTGAGTTTAACCTTAGCGCTGTGCTAAGGGACAGGATATCAGCGCAGGGGAATATTGGTGGAGGAGAAAAAGAAGTCTCGAGTCAGTCTATTTTTATTCTTGGTTTAGATTGACACAAAATATTGATTTTGCAGATACCATATAGTTTCTTTTTGCAATGCAAAGTACACTACCTCCATGTTGTCTATCTTGCCATTCAACCAATTCAGTCTGTGAGAGTCAGTGTTTTATGTCTCGTTGTTCAAGGTGCTCATCAAATCCAAAAAACTGACAGGGTAAGAATTTCAGGCATTAGCACATGAGCGTCTGGCAGCGTCCAGTACTGCAGATTTCTTTTCATTGAATGAGACAGTGAAAAAATAGCTCTACATGAAATAAGCCAAATATTCTTAAATCTGACAAAATTAACTTGTTTTGACAAAAAAATCTGCCAATAGGGAAGCAAAAGTTTTTTTGCTAGAATCCTTAAAACTAGCAAATGACTTCTGTATGCCTTTTAACTGGACAAGACTGTCTACAATTTACGCTTAATTGATGAAAATTTGACTTAAGATTTTACAGCTTAATTTAGATTTTCATATAAACAAGAAGAAACAAGAAGCTAACTGTAGGACAAACTTTAGTGTCATTAAATATATTTCTTTTTTAGGCCTTTGTTTGGCTTTATTGGTAGGGGCAGTGAAGAATCGACAGGAAAACAGAGGGAGAGAAAGAGTGGAAGACAGGCTGTCAGCCATGCAGCATGCAGGCACCCGCTCAACACAGTGAGCTAAACCAGCACCCATTAAATACATTTCTTGAATTGAAAAGTTGTTTAAGTGGCTTTACTCTTGAAATAAGAAAAGTAATCGTATTCTTATTCTGTAATTTTAGCCAAACCATTACCATACCCTGTAACTGGGGAAAAAAGGCTCAATATGAGCTGAAATATCTTATAGAGAAAAATATTTTCCCAGAACAAGCTTGATTTTCTTGTGCAAAACTTGCTTGTTAAGAGTGTATTTTATTTTTACACAAAAAATAAGAAAAAAGTCAATTTTTGCAGTAGAAGAACAAAAGTCCATCATGCTTTCACACGTGTGTCATCTCTGTCTGACATGTTGCCAAGCAGCTGCGTAGTAGGAATGTATCCAGTCCTACATTTGTGATCCGTTACCTTGTTAAGATCAGCTAGCAAAATAGCAGACAGGGTCACTGTTATATGGCAGAACTATTACATGTCTGTTAGATGCTAAAAAGCTCACATTTTAAGGAAACACATTGAGCCAACAGCTCCACCAGTAGAGGAGGAGAAGGATGCTGGTGCTACACCTCTGAAGCCCTAATGGCTAGCCTTTAGCCAAAGCTGCCTTTCTGTGGGAAATAAAGACACCTGGTTGCTGGTTTTGCAGTGGAAGAGATGTTTCCACTATTAACTCAGTATGCAGAGGAGGAGGTGAATGTGCAGTAGGCCGAAAACCCTCTGGATATTTTATTATAGGTCTGGTCTTTACTTTACAATATAAAGAACCTTGAGGCAACTGTTATTGTGATTTGGCATTATGTAAATAAAACTGAATTTCTTTTTTTTCCCATTAAGATGCAAAGCTATGACGTCACAGTAACATGATTGGTCATTTGCAGTGTGATCCGAACCAACATTATTATAATAATCTGGGACAAACACCAGCACGGGGATGTTAGATTCACCCCTCTACTACACACTGAGCGAAAGATTTCAATTAAAAATCTTTTTTCCGTATAAATGATTTTTCTAAATGACTTCTCAATTTTTCACATAAGCCTGTTTTACAGCAATCAATACTGCACTCCATCAATTATAAATCAAAACTTTCATTTCCTCCCAGAGTTGCTTAATTTATTTTAATGAAGTGACAGCGATCACATAGATGAGCCAAAATGCAACAAGCAAAGATGTCGGCATAAGCATGCACTGCACATCAATTCCGCCCATTAGTAATGAAGATGGGACAAAAACAATCAGCTAAATGTGACAGCTGAGGAGATTGTAAAGAATGCCCATTGGCTAAAGTTTTTAAACTCTGCAGGAGCAAAGCATCAAACCTCATTATGTTAACAGTTATGGAAATCGTTACAGGAAGGTGAATGTTCCTTGCAGTGGAAGCAAGCTCAGTCATAATGTGCAGAGAAACAATACGTGATAACAAACTGTTGTTCTTTCTTGTTGTGGCATCAGGAAGAAGAGCTACGGCAGAGCGGCGAGGCCAAATATCATCACCTGAACGAAGACCTGCACGTCCTCATTGAGATCTTCGCCCCACCAGCCGAGGCGTACGCCAGGATGGGTCACGCTCTGGAGGAGATCAAGAAGTTTCTCATACCAGTATGTTCTCTTTCTACTCACGCACACACACACACACACACACACACACACACACACACACACACACACACCTCTTCTGGCTTTTACTTTTTTCTCCTCCTGAATCTCTCTCCAGCTGCTCTTTGGCCCCAGCCAACTCATTTCAGTCTGTCCACAGCGAAGTGAGTGAATAACAGCAGAGATGAGTCGCTCTTTCACTGTCTCCCTTTGTTTGTAACTTGTACTATAATTCTGTCAGGGTCTTCCAAGTGTGTGTATGTGTGTGTGATTCAGTGTGTGATCCTGTGTGGGAAGTCGTGGGTATAAGAGGAATAAAAGAGCACAGGAGGGAATCTCTCTGCATGGGCCAAACCCTCCTTGGCAGCAGCATACAGCATGGAGCTTATTTACTCTTCATTCATTATGAATGATGTCTCCAATACTCAGAGCTCCAATGATTTACATCTCGTCATTAATTATAGGCAGTCCCGTCCCCCCTGGCTACCTTCTCATCTCAAAGTTGCCATAAAGTGTAGACACTGATTCTGGGGACACATGACAATCATATCAGTCATTTTAAGATTAAAGCCATATTTCCATACCGTTTTAAGTTAGAGGCAAAAAGCAGCTGTGTGAGAAGATGAAGTCAAGCTGGGTCCCGAGGATTTATCAACAGGAATCATCTGAAATGTTTTGCTGCCTCAGGAACGGCGGTCACGGCAGTACTGTAAAGTATATTAATTAGATATTCCCGGGGCTGTAGCCCTGGAGATAAAGGACGTAATTTAATACAGTGTAATTGAAAGCGAGTCTATTGCCGTCTGCACGCACGCATGTGTGTGTGTGAGTGTGAACATGATGCCTCTCTGTGTGCAGGATTACAATGATGAGATCAGACAGGCCCAGCTGCAGGAGCTCACATACCTGAACGGCGGCTCCGAGGATGCCAAGGTGCCATCAGTGAGGGGCAAGTCAGCCGCCCGTGGAAGAGGGACACCTGTTCCGGGGCCTCCCAGGTAGCCTGTGCCCAAATGTGTGTGAGAGTGTGTGTGTTTGTGTTTATGTGCAAGATATTGTGCATTTCAGATCATCTGGGGATTGAGTATTATTTACAGATAAAGAGCCACTGGGAAGGCTCTTTATCTATTTCTCCATAAATAGATGTATATAGTATCCAGTTGCATTTTATGAGTTAATGTCTCTATTTAGAATTAAAGCACATTTTGACCGTCTGTGTCTAACAACACAAGAAATATCTGGTGTTTTTGTTTAGCTTTTGCAATAGAAGGTAGACAGTGGATGTTTCTTATGTCTCTTGAATCTCTGACGTGACAGCGAGCCTAGGTATTTTTTCAAATGCAGTCTGGGTTGGATTTACTGAAATCTCAGCTGTGATAGCAGAGTGAGTGTAATTACTTCTTGATTTAATTAAATAATACCTCACGGGCTAATACGGCTTTTCAGTACTGATACCAGAGTACCATCATTTGTTACTAAAGGTGACAAAATAATTTTGTTATCCTAATTAAAAAGCAAAAAAACAAAACACACAGGATTAAATAGGCCATTTTGAAAGCCCTGGTAAAAAGCCTAGGTTGCTATTTATACTTGTTGGTGCATCTGCCAGAAAGACGTGTATCATAATGTGTCTGTACTGATCTATCGCCATTCCAACAGGACAAAGCATCAAACTGAGCACAACAAACCAGACAAAGACTTCATGTGTAATATGACTTGTTATTGAATAGTTTGGAAGTTGTTTCTTACTTTTTGAAAGAATGAACTGTAACAAAAAACGTTCTTCTTAAGCCAGAAAATGAGCGCTGGTATTTCTGAGTACACCATGCAGAATGGCTGCAGACCTCAGCAGGAATTAAAAGAAGAGTGAGAAACTGTAGCTGCAGCAAACCCAACGCAGTGCCGTTATCAATTGAAGTTGGCACTGTGGAACTTTGCATACAGCTGCTAATTCCTTGAATTTATACGCTTTTTTTAATGTATTCTGGAAGACTAACAGGGCACAAACAAAAGAAGCATCAAATATGAGGGAGACATGTTTTTTTTCTTTTTGCACAAAACTGCTCTTTATCAACCATTGCTTTAGAGGTAGAATTTGGTATTGCTTATCCTAAATATTAAACCTTTAATAAAGAGCTACATTTATTTGTCATTCTAGTCAAATAAGCTAATTAAAGACAAGTGTAAAAAGACATTTCTGCATTTTGAATGTTAAAGATATGAAGGGCTAAATACATTGTAGACATTTGGCCCCCAGGATCGCTGCTGTAGACGCTTTATTCCACTCATGGTAGCAGCACCAGCACTTTAATGCAGCAAGCATTCCTTGAACAGCCTTTTTATAAATGCAAGAGATCAACTGGCGCATCTGTTTACGGCAAAGCCAGACAAACTCACCCACTTTAATAAAGTACAAGTCAATAATCTGTATTTTTCATCAGGCCACAGGCAAGTGCAGTCGGATTTTGTGCAACACAATAAGTTTGCTGCGTGAACAGTTTTTACACACAAAAGCAGCACGCACTGATGTTTATTATTTTGCTGAGACTTTTGAAGTTTGAAGCTAATAACTTGGAAGTAAGTCTGACTTCTTCTTCTGTTACTTCACTCAGCAGCTCTGCTGTCAGAAAGATCAAATCAAAGGCCCTCACATTAATTACTCAATAGTGTAATGTTTAGCTAAATATTATGACACATTATATATACAACTTATATTAGCAATGTAATTCTGAAAAATAACTCACTGTAGTAATATTTTAAAATAAATGTAGTGGAGAACATTCCACGTCCCTATACACACACCGTGCATGCTGCTGCAGGTCTCCTGAGTTTACGACTATGAGCCAAATTTGGTTTGATTTGTGGCAAACTAAGCTAAGTTTGTTTGCCTGCAGGCAACAGTCATTTTAGCTCTTCCTTAATTTAATTCACTTACTCAAACAAAGTGGGAGTGCATGGAAGGTGAAAAGATCCCTTTCCTTGATGCTTAAGCTTTTTGAACATGTGCTGTGATGTAGAACTCACATTGCTTTTTCACTCTTGGAAGTTTTCATTACTCTTACAGTAACGAGTACGGCTGTTTTGAACTCTAGGCTGCAGTTTGATCACGAGTTACATAAATTAGATCCATGATAACAGCCATCATCCTTGTGTTATAAAACCTGTTTATTCAAAAATACAGTATAGATGCTGCATGGGCTGTATTTTTTAATACTTTTTAATAGCAAATGTTATCATTTTACAGTTTACACAGCTGGTTATAGTTATACAGATGTTAGTCTACAAAGTCATGACTGTTAACTTGTCAAATCTAAACTTTTAAACTTTACTTAGTGATCCTCCATCAAGCTGTTCTTCTGAGATTGATCTGGCCTTATGTGCATTATGAGCATCTAGATTGTACTGTTTGTTTGTTTTTTGCAGTGATAGACAACAATATGATTGTAGGGTTTTAAGGTTAAACAACCATTTTCAGGGTGGCAATATGGAAATGGAAATGCAGATATGCAAACACAGATACGTTTTAAAATACACCAAGCCAAGATGAGATGCAACAAAGCACAAAGGTGATGCCAATCCATCATTTAACAAAAAATACAATCCTGAACCACCTCTGTTCATGTTTTGCCTTCCCCATGGTTGCAGTTGCTGAAACTATTTGCAATTTACTTACAAAATATATAAAATCTTACAATATTCAACAATAAATAATTTAAGAATCATAAGAAAACTGAAAAGTAAGAAAAGTATTTCAACATTACTATCCCTTCCTCTTCCCTTAGTGGCACAGTGTAGTGAGCTCAGCTCTTATCAGCCCCTTTGGATCACAAGGTGGTTGCTAAAGTTGCCTCGTGTCTTGCAAATAATTCCCGTCTAATTCATAAAGGCAGACAGATGCATGTTGCAGTCTGGCTGCAATCAGATTGGAAATAGCTACTGTGAATTTCTATTTAATCTGAATTTCTGTGTCTGTAGATGGAACAGACAGAAACAGATTTCACTGGTTTATCACAGTTTAGTGACATATTACCACCAGCACAATTCATGTAATTGTCAACTTGACCCCATTCAATTGCAGACTGATAGCAGACTGACTTATTGCCTGTCTTATTGCCTTTTTATCAGCATCTGCAGGCCCCACAGTAGTTTTACCCCTGGGGCTTCCATGACTGAGAATAAGGGACTAACTAAAAGTGATGTTAATGTTTTTTCATTCTGTTACATACTGCTACATTCTGTTCCACACTCTAATCCCGTCGGTGGCAGTGCCACATACTCACATTTCACGTTAGTACAGGGTCCCACAGTGAACAGCCAATAGAAAGGAGTTAGCAGATGCCAAAAACAATTAAATGAATTTACTAAACCAAACTACTTCCTATACCACGATCATTCTTAGATCAGGTATATTTCAATTAACATTTACTTAAATATTATTTAGCAGAAAAATGTTATACTTACATTTAACACCATTATTTCTTAATTTAACTGTACTCCCCTGGTCATGTGAAAAAGCACACAGAAATTGAGGCGAGTGTGTACCACCTTTTGGCTAAGCTAACAACGTACATTTTGTGAATAGCAGTGTTTGTTTGTTCCATGTTAAAAGGTCATGTTTTACCCAAAACTGCTATTCATGTGTGATGAAATAGGTCAGGCCGGTGAGCAAGCACCTCTAATTGGAAAACAACAATGATAGTAAATAGTGTCTAGCAGAGTGCAGTGATGCAATGTCTGGTGTCCATAAACATTAGCAAAGCAAAGCCTCATTTGCATAAAATCCTTTAAATGCAAATGATCTCCAGTTGATGCTTGCTTCTGTACCATCTCTGTGAACCCACGCTAATTCCAGCTCCTTGGAGACCTCACAAGACTACAAATGAAAATACTCACGGCCATTAGGAGACTTTAACGCTCTTTGCTCAACGCTCGCTTTAAAAAAAGAAAGAGAAAGCAGTCGTGTTGTTTGCTCTTTGTGTTTAGAAAAGAAAACACACTTCTTTTATCAGATTTTGAGATAAACAAGGTCACGAAGAAAGGGCGTTTGTGTTGCTCAGAGTCAGAATATAATTGGCTGTGTTTTAAATTACACTGTAATTAGCATTTACCATGCTTAATTTGTGCGTGATAAGACAGGAGTCCCACAGGCTGCTACGGTGGAAGTAGCATGCAGTTTCTTCCATATTCGCACGCTTTTTTGATGCCGATCTAATAGAGACTTTGTAATTGATGTTCCTTTTTACACTAACTTTGACTGGAGCTGCTGCTGGAATAGCTCTTAAAGGGGAATCATTTTTTTAAAAAAGTATTTAAACTTAAGGACGGCCAAATTGCAATCAAGTAAACATTCCCTACTATCCTGGTTAGTCTTTTTTCACTCTCTCTGTCTTCCTGCCCCAAATCTGTGATGTTTCACCAGGAACAAAAAGAAAAGATGGGAAGAAGGAGCTGAAATGGAAAGCATAGAAAGAAAATGACCCCTGGCGGTTTTCTGCTGCTGCTCCAGATCAGTTAACTGCTTTTAAAAAGAAAGCTCATTCGATGTAAAAAGCGCGTGCAACATTTTTACCCAACCACAAGGTCAGACCGCCTTTGATTTCCAGCAGAGCAGCTTGAATTTGCTTCCGTCTTGATTTCAGTGCGAGTTAGGCTCTGTGTTCCAGATGTCATCAGAATCGCTCACTCGTTTGCTGCAGAGCCGCATGTGATGGGCATGCTTGGCTACTAAAATATTAAAGGCAGAAGTCGGTTGTTGGCAGTTCTAAATATCAAAAGCTACCATGTCTAAGAAATAGATTTTTAAAAAATGTTCAGTTTTTGCAGAATTTTAACCAGTGCTTTACTCTCCAGGCTGACAAGTTAGAAAATCAGCAAACACAGTAGAATACATTTATTATAAAACAGGCAGAAGTACTTTTTTTCCTTTATCTACATTTGCCTTAATAGACAAGAAAGCAATTCAGCCACAAGACATGCTGTGTTTTGAGTAATGGACATGACTCACTTCTTCTCGACTGGAAGAACTTGCCCTCCACCCTCGCTGTTCCTCTCTCTCCACCTACACACATAACCTGCCTGCCGAATGTATCAAATTCATTGCTACGGTTGCAGTCAAGTCATTCTGGCCAATGTAGGAAATCACTAACTGGAATGGAAGTAGATGAGGCAGCTTCACTGCAAACATGATATATTACAGCACATCATCGTGAAGACATGGAATGCAATGGACATCTGAGATAGATGAAATACTGTGAACTGATATGCATTTAACAGTATCGTTTACTGCCTTAAAAATGATATGAATATGTTGTGTTGTGCATCTGATCCATCTCACCAAGACGCACATTTCCATTCCTCCCTCCAGTAATCTACAGAATTTATTACAGTCGCCTCCAAAAAAGCTAATAAGATATAAAACATGCATTAGCTCTTCTTCTCTTTCATCTAAACCTGGGCGGATGTTTGTGTCTCGTGTCAGGAGTCGCGGAGGAGTTCCTCCACTGCACGCAGCACTGCCTCGAGGAGCCGCACCCAGAGGAGCCCCGCCCAGCCGGGTTCCGTCCTCCAGAGGGCGAGGGGTGCAGAGAGCCAGAGGGGCCCCCCCGGCCACCGGGTACAGACCAGTTCCTCCCATAGTCCAGGACTCATACGGCGAATATGTGAGTATTTCCAATCGAATGCGAGAACACAGCAGTGAGCGCACGTGTGCAAAAATATGTTTGTGTGTTGTAGTTTGTGTCCATGTGTGTGAAATTTAAGTTTAATAAATTTTTAACATAGTGTAGGGCTGAGTGCCATATCAACTGCTACTCGTTTTTAAAATAAGAATGAGAGAGTTTTATTGAAATATTTCAGATTTGGATTGACTTTTATGTTATATTAAAAATATAGATTCAATTAAGTTTACGTCTTACTGTTTCCATGAGGCAATCTCTGGGGATTAAAAATGAAGCCACTGGAGAAATTGTTATTCCTCTGATGCCCACTTGAGGCTGGCACGTCACCCTCCAAATATGGTCACTGCTGGGTCTTCAAACCCAGCAGTCTCCAACCCCCGGGCCACGGACCGGTACCAGTCCATGAGTCGTTTGGTACCGGGCCGCTTGAGTTGAGGCTCGGTTTTTATCGTTAACTCGGTTTCCCTGGGTCTTTTCATGTGTTGTAGTCGTGTGTCTTATTTTGAACAAAGTATTTACACGTTAGCAACCACAGAGCATCAAGGGGCAGAGAGGAGGATGTTAGTCTCAATGTTGTTGGTGCATCTCAGGACGACGCTGCTAATAAAGTTACACAATTACACAGTGAATTTGTGTTTATTATTATATTTACAAAATACCACAGTTTTTGTCTCGGTCGTATCATTTTATTTAGTTGTACTTATACGCGACACCTTAAAGGCCGGTCCGTGAAAACATTGTCTGACATTAAACCGGTCCGTGGAGCAAAAAAGGTTGGGGACTGCTGTTCAAACCAACACGGCAGCAGCAAAAAACCCAAACAATGAGTCTGAACACCAACCAATGACATCACAGTGGTTACATCCATCTTCGACTGAGCTATATTTGTGTCCAAATAGTCTATGATTGTTCTCTATGAATGTAGCTTGATGACATTGTGTTTTCTGGGAAGCTCAGGTAAATAGTCGATGGTTTTCTTCAAAAACACAACATTTAGGCTTTAAAATGCATGGGTCACTTTTGGGTCCATCTGTTTTGTAATGTTTGTTTAGTTTTAGAGGTGTTTGTTTTGGACAGTTTCACCCCCATACTATGAAGAGTAGAATCTAGTTTTAAAAATTACATTTTAAAGCACAGCAGTGGGGTTTTCTCCACCGGGGAAGACCTGTTTATTGTGGATGAGAGGTTTTCAAACTGTGAGGTGCATTTCCCCAGTGGGAATGGGAGAGTTGGAGGAAGAAGCCAAGAATAATAATAACATGCATGCTTGTGTTATGGAAACAACAGCTGATTAGTTGCTGTAATTTCATTGCTGATCTGTCTGTTCATCAGCGTGGCAGCAGCAGGAGATGCTGCGACATATAGCTGAAGGAGGTGTAATTATAATGTGTGTCAAACATCGAACTCCTTCTCAGAGTCATAACTCTGAAAACACGAGTTTCATGTGCATATTTTTATACTTGGTATAGTTTCTGGTTTCCAAGTATACCAACGTTACTTGGCTGTACACTGTCTCACTGACACTTCAGCGTTGTCCCTTATGCCTCAGAAATGTTGCATTTTTAACTACTAAGGTATTCCTCCAGTTTGTACTGTAATGGTTATGTTGCAAACAGAGACTTAAAAAGGCTAATTTGGTTTATGTTTTTGTTCTAATTAGCTTGAATTTAAATGAATACAGGATAAAAATTGAGTTCAGTTTGTAGCCTGTGACTAATTAATGGACATTATGGGATCATTATTTTCTCCTAAGAGTAAGATCTCTTTTTTTTCAGTTTGAAATGTGAGCTCTCCTCTGTTGTTTCCTTAATGTATGCATCTGATATCTAATTCTGAATTATCAATATTGGAGCAGCAAAATAATAAAATAAGGATCACACACAATATCTTGTCTCATATATAAAAAAAACTAGATGTGACTATGTTCGAGGTAGTATGTTACATTTGGGTGTCATAAAACTGTAACCTATTTAAGATCCACCGTCTCTGGCAAACTTAAGGCTAGGGTTAGAGTTCAGTCATACTTTAGCCGCAAAAATAGTTTCAGAAACGAAAAAAATGTTACTTTCAGCCTTCTTGCATGTATTTTGAACTTCAAATTCTTCTGTTATTCACAGTTAGTTCTCATACTACATACTTAATGTTATCACTTAACTTTAAAACAAATATAAATTAAAGTTACAATTTTTTCTTAAAAGCTTTAAATTATACAGCGGTCCATCTACCTACAAATAGTCCCACAAATTCCCATTTTTTAGGTGGTTCAGATGCCTCTTAAAAAAGGGAAATATAACGCAGTATAATTGCACGACGATCATTTTGTTTTCTTTTTTAATTCAAATATTTTTGATTTATTATTAATGTATATGTGCTGCACAAATACTAACCAGACGTGTTGAAAATGTTGACTGTCAAATCAAAAGTTCCCTACAGCTTTAAAATGTATATTGTTAGGCTACCAGAACACAGTTAATGACTGAGTCATTCCAGTGAGTAATACTTCTTCAGTGGTTTACCATTTTAAGTTACCATCATAGTTCATATACAGAATCTTTTACTTACCTCCATCTCATTCTACAGCGTAGACTTCACTTGCAGGCAGGCTGATAATCATGGAGGAGCCACTAGGCTAATTTTTCTCGAGCTGTTGCTAGCTCGCTAACCGATCTTACAGTAATATTTTGTGCCCTTCTAGATTTCAGTCAGCTTTTGCATACCTGAAATCAACATTATTCTTAACAAGCATAAAAATCTGGGTCCAGAAGCTAAAGAATGAAGTTAATCACCATAACATGAATGTCAGACACATTTACAGTTAAAGAGGTTACGTCCACAAACAATTGTGTAATTGTGTCGACTCAGCACGGTCTATAGGAAACACGAAAAATATCTGAGAGTGATGTGTAGGTCTTCCACCTTAAATCAGTGCAGCAAAGGTACAAAACGGTGAAGATGGTATCACCAGAGTACAGAAAATTAACTGTTTGATACTCAAAATGTGGCACAGATGTCTCTCCCAGATGTGTTTTTGTAGTAGTTCACATCCCTGTGGAAAGAAAAACATCAGTCTGAAGTTCCCTCACTTTAAGCTGTGAGTTGTTACAGTAAACAGTAGAAATCTGTTTTTCGAGCTGTTATTGTGGACTGTTCTTGTAGCTTACCTACAGTCTTATGGTAACCTGCAATATCAACAGCTCCCAGAGATGAATACATTAGGCTTAGAGTCAGAGGCTTTTGTGCATTTGCCAAGAGAGTCTCCTGCCGCACTGTCAAGGCAAGTTCCCCAGAGACCCCGGGATCAGCATCGCATATTTAGCAGAGGGAAGGAGCGAGGAGGTGGCCTGCATTGGAAAATTGCCCCAGCAGCCCATACCTAACCACATCTGACAGGTTTATTCAGAGGTTGCAATTCAAATGCGTGGAGGTCGTAGAGAATGACTCCTGGACCAGCTGTTTGCCATCATTGTCACAGTTGTAAACTGTGTCCCCCCCCCCTCCCGTTTCCCTTCCCGACACCTGCACCTGTGTGTCTGTTTGTGAGGGGAAAAAAAGACCCCCAACATCTGCCACATGATAAATCGAAGCACATGGCTGCAAATTAGAGGCTCAATGAGTTACTCTGTATTATCTGAATGTATCACTATCCCAGGGCAAGCGTTCTCTGTCGGCCGCTGACAAATAGGCCCCTGTATTCATCAATGAAATGACAAAGGGATGTTTCGCTGCTTTCATTTGTCACCGCTTAGCTTTTGCTCATATACACGTTCCTGTTGTGCTCTGCTTGACATCGCCACGGGCCAGAACACTTGTTCAACTGGAGGCGTCTTCTCCGCTCTTGTTCAGGAAGAAAGAGCCAGACCTCGATTACCCCCTGGCGATTTTTGTCTTGATGATGCTCCGCCATGCAGTCGGCATGCACCTTTTGTTAAAGGTTCTACTTGCATCAGTATCAAATTATTCTGAAACTAATTGTTACCAAACAAAATCACGGAAATGTCATTATCCCGTGTTCCAGTCCTGGCTGCCCCAGCCGTCTTGAGTGCCTACTGTGACTGCAGCCAAATCTCATTTCGTGTAATTCATTAAGTGCATTGAGATCACTGTCTTACCTGCTGCTAATCCCATTGGAGGAGAATTAAACATGATGTAACTCCCATGTCAGAAATGAGGCTCTGGCTGGTATCTTTCCGTTCCAGCATTGCCAATATGGAACAGAATCCAAGGAGGCTAACCGAAATAGTAGAACATCAGCTCCATGCTGGAGATGTACGCGAGAGAAACTGTGTTTGTTTCTGTTCACACGGTAGCTGAATTCCTTTGGGTGAGAGGACCACGAAGTGTGCAATGCATGTGGGTTGGCATTGTTTATGTTAAATCCTCCAGGAACAGTAATCCGTTCTGAGCATTGTGAGTCCTTGCTGACTACTGTGGCATTAAAAAAAAAACAAAAAAATCTCCCTCAGGCACTTCTCCGCATGTCGAGTCCTGCTGAGAGCCAAGCACGGTTAATTGAATCGTGTTGTCTAATTCACTGTCCTTGTAGCAGTTTTAACCATTGAATGTGATGGTTAGGGAAATATTTTAGATACAGTAACAAAGAAGCTGCAACCAACTGGTGGGGCAGGCAAGACCAGTCATGAAGATAGGATTGAATCCTCCCCACACGGGACCAAACCTGTGATTTGTACTAATTGCAGAGAAAATTGAATTATTCTTTGTTAGCTCCCAACAAATCAGAGTCATCTGTAATTTCTACCACAAATTAAAAATTTCAGTTATCCTCTACTATTTTATTTTTGTATGTGGAGCCTCTAATTTGTTTTTGTGTATTGCCTTTTTTTCTTTCTCTTTTTAGCCTGATAAAAATGCCTCAAGACAACATATTGCCACAAAATGTGATTTTCTTATTGCCTGGAGACTGATGAATTCTCAGATTTTCATTCAGCACGTCCAGCAGCACGGTTTTATCACACATGAAGCAAAATATCTTTCTCTCTTCAATTAATGTCACATTTTTTATAAAGCACCAATTCAAAACATCAGTCACCTCGATGCACTTTATATTGTAAGGTAAAGGTCCTGCGTTGTTAGAGAGAAAACTGTCAGAATTGGACAATCTAACCAAACCTATAAGTAAGCACTTGGAAGTACTGGAGAGGAGCAGCTCACTTTTATCAGGAAGAAAGCAGAACCAGGCTCAAGGAGCCGCAACCATCTGCTGTGACCAGTTATGGAGTAAAGGGAAAGAGAAGAGCAACACAAAAAGAGGGAGAGGGCAAAATGGGAGAGGAGAAGAAATGTTCAGTGCATTAGGGGAAGTTTCCAAGCAGCCTAAATTTAAAGTAGAAAATCACATTTAACTATTGGATCTGTGATCTGTTCTATCTATATATAACCAGAATACAACCAGCTGGCAGCCAGTTGAGACGAGTCCCCCCGAGTTGTGTTCAGTGACATAAACTCATTCAGACTGTTGGCAACATGTTGGCAAACTGTTTGCATTTATTAATTAGACAGCAAGTATTTTGAAACCTTCGACATGGTCGGATGGCGACTGTTTGCAGAAAAGTTACGACCAATCAGGTGACCTGGGCCTTAAGATCAAAAGCGCTCAAAGCCTCAACTGTGGGCAACCGTGTAGTCGCTGTAGTCAGTCGCAGAATGTGAAAGACGTTTATGCATTCATCAGGCATCCTCTAATTTTTTTATAGATGCAGTGAGGCTACTGTCCTGCTTTTACTCCTGTGACTGAGCTCTGTCAAGCTAAGCGTGTCCGGTGTTTTTCAGCTGAGCCAATTGTTCGATTTTCTCAGGAGCAAAGTGCATGAGATGAGATCTCTTGTTTGTAGTATTTTTCAAAATCCAGAAAATTTAATTTTTTAAACAAATTAAAATATTGATATTTCGTGTCCTTGTATCAATACAGTCTTGCCACTACCTGTCATGACTCTGTTCTGCATAAGCACGTATAGTCGAGCTACATCAGAAGTGAAAGCGGTGAGTGATTTGCAGTGTGCAGATGTTTTTCTTCAGGGCTAATTTATTGATGGCATGAATTCCCTTGATAATACTTGGCAGGTGTGAACAGAATTCATTTAAAACTAAGCCAAGATCAAAACCAAAGGTGTTAAAATAACGGAAGGAAAAGCATTTGTCAGGCGTAACACGGGGTAGTGATACTTCAACTTGATGCATGAGGCCAACTTTTTGGCACCCTCAATCTGATAGCGTGAGTAGTATTTCTACCCCTGCAGCAGAAAAGCTCCAGCAAATTCCAGCCTGTTCAGCTTTCTGAAATATGCTGGCAGGAAGAAGCTGAATAAATGACACAAAGCTACTTTGAGAAATTTTTGACCAAGACAGATGACCGAGGATTGCAAATACTGGCTTATTTGTTTTCGGCGCGGCAATATCACGGGGTGTTGTTTTGCCTTCATCGTTAAAAAGTTAAGACCAGTGTGTGGCACAGCTGTATGGAGGCAAGACATTTTTCTTTGAACAGATGGTGTCGTAATTTAGTCATCTTGGGAACAACAAAGCTTTCCTTCTTCTTTTCATTTGCTTAATTTTCTCACTTTGTTGTTTGCTTTTGTGACACCTTTTGTTGCGTTTCTTCCTTCTCTTTAGCACAGGCCACGGCGTGCGTGCACTTTCTGGGAAAAGTTCGTAAAGCGAGGGCTGCACGTCGCTGAACTCATTTGGATTTAGTACAGACTGCTTGGAATAAATCCAGCGCCGGAGTGTCAGTGGCATCCTATCTGTTACAGTGGTATTGTAGAGCACAGTGCCGCGGCCGTGATACGCCTGTTATAACATGCAGTGCCAGACCCTCTGTTAGTCTTCAGTGGCCTCAGAGGCCAGTCCTTATCTTTTGACAACACGCCTCTCAGCCATCCACTAGCATTCAAATGAAAGACTCACTTAGGAGGGAGAGAGAACAGCTCCTATCTGTCTCTGCACCCCACCCCCGCCCCCTTCAGCCTCTCACTGTCACACTAATCCTGTTTAGCGCTGGAAACACGGCACTTTTGCAGTATTGTCGCACTATTGTGCTCTGGAAGGTATTTCGAGTAAATGGTATATCAGTACAGACACATCAGATATTATAATCGCTTCACTGAAACCATCATCACAGTCTGTGCTCCATTTTTAAAAAGCTTTTTGTGTGACAGACGCCGGTGAAAAGAATCATTTTAAATGTGCCACTGTGATTTATAAACCAGGCATGTTTCGCCTCTCAGCCTTCTTGTAACTCAATTATAGAGTAGCTGCTCTAATAAATGGCAATAACATGCCATTGTTAAAGTTTAATGTGGCCCTTAATACCAGTCAGCGTTGTCCAATGTGAGTGGACAGCACCTAGATAGAGTCACCAGTGAGACGAGATGAGGACTTAGCGGTAAGGGCTTGTGCTGAAGCCTAATTAAAGTGTCTACCAGCGCTGCGACCGCTGTGCTTGGTCTGCATCTGCTATGGTTAAAGAGGGCTTTGTGCATCATGGACTGTATAGAGCAATATACATTTTCAAAGCTCTGCTTGTAAATTTGGTGCTCCCACACTGGATTACAGAACTTTGTTTATACCAGAGGACGCTAAGTCATCAGCTAACGCTAGCAAGATTGTCAGCAGTCTCATTAGCCCTGTGGTTGCATCACCTGCTAATTAGAGGTAAGTAATAGACTAATTACAGTAATAGACTAACTACAGCTTCAGTCATCAAGACACATCAAGCTGTACTACATTTGTAGTTATGGTTTGTAATAGTGTTGAGTTGGAGATTTTAACATGGGATCGTATGCAGATTGACTAATTTTTGGAGATTCTTATATAGCGCTGTACTACTCTCCCAGAGTACTCAAAGCACTCTGTACAACATGCCACATCCACCCATTCACACAGGCACTGTCTTCTATTCTTTTAAGTGCTTACTAACTACCATATTCATACTCCGATGGATGCAACTTGGGGTTAATATCTTGCATTAGCATATTTGGCATGCAGACTAGAGGGAGCCAGGGATTGAACCACGAACCTTCCGATCAGTAGATGACCTCCATCTCCTGAGCTCATGTGGCCATTGCCATACAATACCACCTTTATTTATCAAGTGCTTTAAAATAAAACCAGCGTTCACAAAGTGCTGTACATATATGAATAGCATAAACAAAAAATAAAATCAGACGTGTTAGAAATAGAGAATTAGAAAAAATAGAGTCAACCTCATTAGAGAAACAGTTTTTGGCAGTTCTGCTTCTGTTTGTTTGATTTTTTACAGCAGATTCTGTTTTGCCACAGGGTATTGCCATCTTACTAGTAGGCGTAACAGCACAAATGTCAATCACTGTGGATTTTTATCAAAATATTGTAACCCTGAAAACTAGAATTGTTTTTCACAATAACACAGGGTTTCTAAATGAATTCAGTTCAGTTTTATTAATAAAGTCCTAATTTTACTACCATATCTCGGCTAACTCTGGATTGTAAGGTAAAGAAATGAATGAATGAAGAAATGAATCCCAACCATGTGAAACACGAAGAACTAAGACGTTACTTATTACAGTTTTAACCACCGCCTATTTTATTATTTTTATATTCACTATGTTTTTTGTTATTCTTCTTAAAAAAAGGCTCATCTGTAACATGGATGTGTCTTTTTCTGGTAACAGGTGAATGAAATTGTAACCCCCTTTTAATAAAAGCCTGGCACAAATAAATTTCATCTTGTCTTTTAATGTTATACTTATTTTGTATAAGAAAATTGATATGTATTGCTGCTATGGCTGCCACATGATATGAAATCAATACAGAACACACATAAAAAGGGATAAAGTTATCCCTGTAGGAATATTGCACAAATATAGTGCAATGTGAGGAGCTAAAAAAAAAAGTAGTGCTTTCTTTTGTTTCTTTTTTTTTGTATTAATACCATTTCCTTGCAGTCTAATGCTAGTCTAATAGAACCCACAAAGTGCATTTGTGAGGTGAAGTCTATTTGTTTTATTGTAGTAAATTTTCTGAATGACATTGCAGCATCAGCAGAGGATGGAGGCTACTGGTTGCTGATGAGGAGGAAAACTACTCTTTAACTCTCGATTACAGAACCCCCCTGCAGCCTTGATAGCACAGGAACAGAATAATTTTTCTATTAAGATCTTCACATTTAATTATTATTCCTCATACTGAAGGAAATTGAATTCAACAATGCAATTTAAAAACAAATAAAACTGCGTATTGTAGAGGAGTAGGAGAGTCATCTAAATGGTTACATGACCGCTGGTGGGTCTCAGCAGTGAACTGGAGCTTGTACTATAGATGTGCCATTGCATGGGTTTCCATGGGCGAGCAGCTTCATGCCAAGCCTTACATCACAAAATAGGATGGCGTGATTTAATGCACACTACCACTGGACTCTAGAACAAATTGTGCTTCATTATCTGGCAGTCTGAGATCGTTACCTGCATGACACCATTGTGCCAGGTCTGTTTGGTGGAGGGGGGATAATGCTATGGGGTTGTTGAACCCCGCCTAGTTCCAGCAAAGGGGGTAATTAATGCTTCAGCTTACTATGATATCTTGTACAATTTTTGTACTCCCAACTCTGCACGAACATTTTGGAGAAGGCCCTTTCCTGTTCCAGCATAAATGTGCTCCAGCGTACGAATTAAAGGTCCATATAAAGACAATGTTGGATGACTTTGGATGTGGAAGGACTTGACTAGCCTGCACCGTGCCCTGACCTCAACCCCATCGAACACCTTTGGGATGAACTAGAATGGAGATTGCAAGCCAGGCCGTCTCGTTCAACATCCACGTCTGTACTCACAAACGCTCTTTAGGAGATTTCCTGCAGTCACACCCCAAAACTTTGCAGAAAGCCTTTTGAGAAGAGTGGAAACTGTTGGTGCTGCAAAATGTATCATACATCTTCATGTAGATGATATTTGTAGGTGGCCCAGTACTTTTGTCCATATAGAGTATCAGTGACTTAGGCTGGTAGACTTTCTCCGGCCCACACAGCTCATTATTTTTAATTAGCCATACCTTTTCAGTACAGGTACTTCATGATGTCGCTCTGTGTCATTAACTATCGAGCTTTAAACACAGCCAGATGTCTGATGTGGTATTTTTCCACATCATTTTATGTAACTCTGCAGCCAAGTAGGACAGACACATTCCTTGCTAATTTCATTAACTTTGCTTTCCTTTATACACCAGCTAATTGGTTTTAGTTTGAGACACGGAAAAGTTACGATTTTTTCACGGCATTAAATGGTGTAACTCATTGGGTATATTTGGAAACCAACTTTGTATGTTCGCTCAGTCTAGCAGAAAAGTGTTAGGTTCAAGTGTAACTTAAATAACTAAATTATCTCCTGTGAATTATCTTATTTGACAGCTGAGTCCTTCTAAGGATTCTCGTCATTCAATATTCAGGACCAATCTTGTTTATTCCAGCCTGATAAAGTGATCTTAAACCAGAGTCAACTTTTAAATACATTGAAATGGGATGTTCTCAGAGCAATGAGACAAAAACAGCAACATTATTTTAAATTCAAATGGGAAGACATTTATAGCCACACACAATCTTTCCAGTCGTCTATTAGTTAACGCAGTTTCAGCTTCAAACACTTGAGTTGTGGCTTTTCCATTTCTTTTTAATACATTTAAATATTCTATGATTAAAGATTCATAGATGATGTTAGGAACCTGATGCTTGAGTTTATGGCTGGAAAAAGGAGCTATGGAGAAAAGCATCACCAACTTAATGAAGCCTAATATAAGATAGCTGCTCCTTTCCTCACCTTGACTGATGCCATGTAATAAACCACCGAGCCAGATAAAGTTATGTAGTGTTCAGAATGGAAATGTGCTACTAATCTTAATTCTAGAAAAAATCAATAATAATTGCTGTCATTGGTTCTCATCAGATTTTTTAAAAACATTTTTAATATTTCCAATATTAAAAATGTTAGCAATCAGTATTTGCACCATTGCTCAATGGTTAGTATTCTAACAATAAACATTAAAACATTAAATTTATGGCATTTTGGCATGAAGCAGCATGCATCGTGGCTGAAAAATGAAACCAGTTGTGTGCTAAAACCTGCAGTTCCTCTAATGACCACTAGATGCTAGTTTTAAAAATTGAGAGATTTTTTTTTGACTCGGGACACAAAAAAATTAGTATTTTTTTCTCCTAAAAACAATATAAATTTTCCATTTCGGTGCTCTGAGAAGGTGAAACTCCTGTGAAAAGAGGTGGACATTAACCCAACCTTAACCCTAGGTTGCCAATAAAATGTTAACAGTTAAATATTCATGTCAGTATTATCCAACCATGCGTTTGTCAGCCTGATCCTTTTATTGCCACTGTTTTTGGGGTTTCAGGCAGAGGGAAAGCTTCAGTTTCCTCTGCCTGTTGAAAAGTGGTTTTAATTACGTAGCTTTTGACAAAATTGCACTGCCTTTTGAGAGCCTCTGCTTTTGAAGTGGGTTCAAGAGGGTTCATATTGTTGAAAGTACAGTTATTGACTAAATTTAGCCTTCGCATTAGTGTGAAGAACTGTTTATGTTGCAAAAGTGTTTGTAACTGTAGAATTAGAAATGTCAGAAGGGACTTTAATTCCCTTAAAGCTGCCTCAAGACAAATAGAAAAGAATTCACAATATTTCCACGTGAACACCAGTAACATAGTACCTTTAAAATACTACAGTCATTCAAAGTGGTTTACAACATAAAATTAAAAAGGAAAAAAAATAATATCAATAAAAACAACAATAATAGCAATTATAGTACAGCTCTCTGGTGGTTTCATTTCTGGGTTCCTGCTATGGGGAGCATAGTGGCTAAATGCATTATCAGCCTGTTTAGTTCCAGATCTGGGAACTAGGAGGTAACCAGATGTTGCAGACTTTAGAGACCTACCAGGTTTGCATCCATCATATTTACACCCCAATCCATTTAAAGATTTTAAAACAATCAATTATACCTACTGGAAGCCAATGCAGGGAACTGACAACTGGAGTCATTTTTGTTACAATTCTAGCAGCAGCATTGTGAACTAACTGTAGCTGTCTAATAGTCTTTTAGGGAGGGCAATAAAAAGAGCATTGCAGTAGCCTTCCTTTATAAGAAATAAACAGAGAGAACCATCACCAAGGTTCAGAAGCTCAGAGCTCAGCTAAACTGTTGAAAGTAGTTTTAAGAAAACACTGAAGGTTGCTTTTCCTCTATTTACATTCAGAAGTATCTTCCTGTTTGCCCGATTCAATTATGACAGGTGCAATATCGTCAAAGATCCTGAGTTTCAGAGTTAAACTGATCAGGCTGGTCATCCACAGACTAGCTGTGGCTGTCAATAATAAAATACCAGCATTTTCATTTAAATATATGTTTAGTTGTAGGTCTTGCTTTATTTCCTGGGGTGATCAGCCCACTGAAGAAAACACAAAAATGAATAAACATTAATAAAAGTAATACTAAGGCCACTTAGCGATCAGTAGATCTAGTGTATTACCATGAATGTGGGTGTTATGGGTTACCTGATGTACCAAATCAAACAAAGCAATGAGTTATTTTAGTTTGCTGTCAGGAGGATTGCCAATATGAAGATTAAAATTGCCAGTTATAGTCTGAAAAAGTCACCCAGTTGGATGACCAAGAAGTTTCCGCATACTCCTATCCAGCAGATTCCTAAAATCCAGCTGACGTAATCCACCACAGACTAAGAAAACAACTGCCTATCTCATACTTTACCCAGAGACAGGGAAGTCTTACTACATCTGAGTTGCCTTTGTTATATGTCACATGCAGTTCCTTCACTTTGCTTCTGAAGGATTAAACATAAAAGAGTCAATTCAAATGCTGTCATTTGGCAAATGCATGTTTCTAATCAGGATTTAAGTTTTTAATAATAACACGGATGTGATGAGCATTTTCTTCTGGTGCTGAATCTTACAGACATTCGTTTCAAGCTTGCAAATAAGGGGCAGATGGAATTAGCCAAGAAGTGTGTGGGGGATGAGAGATGTGTCGCTAGGGGTCGACGCCTTTTGTGGAACATAAGTCCCATTTATCCCAAATTAGGACGGGTGCGGCACTGGTTCGCTTTGATGTTCCTCTTGGCGGGGGCCTGGGTAGAGTGCGGGGGTGGGAGGGGTGCAGATTGCTGGAGTATAAACAGATGTTCAAGGCTCATCCTTTGAGGTGGTGATGAAACATAGCCACAGCAAGTCTTTGCATCCCACTGTCAGTTAGTTGACACAGAGACAAGGGCAGGGCTGCAGTTGCTACTCTAATAGTCCTGCATATGTACTTCCAACAACAGCAGATGAAGCTTTTTGACCTATATATGTGCTGAAAGCTTTGATGTATTGCATTGCAAAAAAGTTGTCTTTAGTAAGAGATAAGATTTAACGACACTCGCATGATTTCGTTAACCCGCATCAGAAAGGTATCGAACCGCAAGTTAAACAAACAGCACAACACAGACGAATGTATTAATCATACTGTATGTTTTCTTAACCTCATCGCTCCACATTTCAGCAGGTGTGATGTTGAACAGCTTGTCATATCAACATCCTGTTAATGTCAAAATGTTTTCTGGATTTTTTTCTGTGTTGAGCTTCATCTAGCCAGGTAAATTTTGTCTATTTTTTTGCTACAGGAATACGACGACGGCTACGGGACAGCTTATGATGACCAAGGATATGAATCGTATGACAACAATTACAGTAATCAAGGACAAAAGTAAGTTCGACTTTTTACCGAAAGAGTCACAAGTATTACACATGTATTACACGGATTTATGGGTAAATGTGCAATATACTACTGTTTTAATACATTATCCCATTCATTGAGATAATGTATGATAATATATTATCACAGTGCAATACACCATGACTATCCTGTAAGCTGGAAGCAGTCCTCAGGAGCAGTGGTCCCCAACCCCCGGGCCACGGACCGGTACAGGTCCGTGAGTTGTTTGGTGCCGGGTCGCAAGAGTTGAGGCTCGGGTGTGAAATTTATGGTTTTCCCGTGTTGTAGTTGTGTGTCTTATTTTGAAAGAAATGTTTACGCGTTACCATAGCGACCAGAGAGCATTAAGGGGCAGAGAGGAGGATGTTACTTTCAATGTTTTTGGCACATTTCAGGAGGACGCTGCTAATAAAGTTACACAATTACACAGTGAATTCGCGTTTATTATTATATTTACAAAATATCACAGTTTTTGTCTTGGTCGTATCATTTTGTTTTTGTTGCATGTATCCGCGACACCTTAAAGGCCGGTCTGTGAAAATATTGTCTGACATTAAAGCGGTCCGTGGCGCAAAAAAGGTTGCTGTTCAGGAGCATCTCCTAAATAAGAGACCCCAAGTTTAGAGTAGAATCGAATTTGTCATTTCTTTGTTGTCATTGTTATAATAATAATAAACACAAAACTGGCAACATGAAACAGCCATGGGTTAAAAATGTAAACATAAAAGCAGAGCAGCCCCTCTTTTCAGTCTAATTTTCAGTTAACCTGTCCGTCCACCCTGACCTCCTCC